>NC_092044.1:92745475-92864775 GCF_003086295.3 Arachis hypogaea | reverse complement strand
ACATGAATATGATAGCTAAATAATTAAAACCTGTAACAAAAGAATAATTAATTTTTTACGTAGAATAATTATTTTTTTTATGAACAATAAATATTATCTATAAAGTGGCATTTTTTATGTTCATGTAGGTTGATTAAAAAATATTGCTAAATGGATTATATTGAAGAATGCCCTTGATTATATTTGGTTGGTTAAGGAATTGAGGACAACTGACTAATGATACAAAGATTATTTGTTTTTATGATCAAATCTGATTTTATTTTTTAAAATATATCTTTCAGAAATTTGTAGTGCATCCATTTAAGTTGAAAACACCCAGAAAAAGGTGTTGGTGGAAATACAACATAAACATTAATGCAACAGCACCAGCAGCAAAAGGCCAGGTTAAAGGCCTCCTTAAAGGCTTAGATACATATCCCAAATCTTTGGTAAGTCCAATTTCCTACATGTACAGACCAATTTTTGAAAAATATATGTTTACCAATATTTCCCTATACAAAAATATTGGCATAAATTTGGAACTCATGATGTTTCTTCTTCTTATGTGCATTGAAAAGAAACAAAAAAAAAAAAAATTTATAAATTGCATATCATAATAAATATAATTGTAGAAGAAGAAGAAATGAGATTCAGATTGGGTTCCAACTGAGTGAAGCATCTGGCACTATTGGTTGATGATAACCTGAAAAACCAAGCTGGGTAAAATTATGTTTTCTTTCCCTTAATAATTATTCATGAGATTTGATAATTTTTTAAGAGAACTAATTTTAATTAGTTTAACATTATTATTATCTTTCAATTCTAAAATTCTTTTTTGAGAATCAAGGTTTACAGTTCAAAATAATAAATTTATAATTTAGAATTTAGAATTTTAAATAAATAAATAATTTTAAAAAATTTGACTAATGTTGGTTAGAAAAAATTAATTTCCTAACCTTCCATTTTGTAATATGAAACTCAAAAACTCTGCAGATGACTGAGTTTAAAGAGGCAGAAGATCCACCCTCCACCAGAAAAACCAAAAACAACAAAATCTGCCAAGCCAACTGAAGGTAAATTACTTGAGATGATAAAGACTTATTTTTTAAACGTGTGTAAACATAGTAAAATGGAATTACTTGAGATGATAAATGCTAAGGTTTTGGATTCAAATTTAAAAATATCAATTATGCAGTAACTTTTTATATCTATACAAGAATAAAGTTGAAAGAATATTTGTATGCTCACCAATATTGTTGCATGCATAACCCATATTAGTTCTTGAACAAATAATTATGATGAGTCCAAGTGTTTGTAAAGTGTATTCGATAAGTGTGGATTAGAGTAACATGATATTTGCAGATAACGAAAGGGAAGCCCCTCCTGCAGAGCCCGAGCGAATTCGATGACAAGCAGTTCTGAGATGTCGTGCAGATCAAAGTTCCGAAGCATCGAAGCCACCAAGAAGGAATCGATCTTCGGATCCATCAGACCCAGCTAGAAAGCATCGTCGTCACAAATCTGAGGACCCAAAGCTATCAGAAACCTCCGAAACTCCTGGGAAGCACCGGCACCATAGATCAGAAGAAAGAAGACACCGTCTTCTGATTCCACAGAAACTTCTAGAAGGCATCGCCCGTGACCGTGACCGTGAGCATCATCATGGATCAGAAGAAGAGAAGCCACCATTGTCAAATTCCACGGAATCTTCTAGAAAGCAAGAGGAAGAGAAGTCAGAGTCCAAAGAATCTCTAGAAGGCGTCGCCATAAATCAGAGGAAGAGAAGTCAGAATCTTCTCGAAAACACAATCGCCACCAGGGAACAGAAGAGGTGAAGTCACCATCATCAAATCAACAGAATCTTATAGAAAGCAAAAGGGAACAGAAGAAGTGAAGTCGCAGTCTTCGGAATCCACAGAATCTTCTAAGGTGCTGCTGTCATCGGAATCCATAGAATCTCCTAAGAAGCAAACGGAAGAAGTGAAAGCCACCATCATCAGATCCAAAGAATCTACTAGAAAACATCGTCACCACAGGTCAGAAGAAGAGAAGTTGCAATCAGATTCTACAGAATCTTCCAGAAGGCATCATCGCCGTGAATCAGGAACAGAAGAAGAGAAGATACAAACAGATTCAACAGACACTTCTAGAAGGCATCTCGTCGTGAATCTGGAACAGAAGAAGAGAAGTTTCAATCAGATTCCACGGAAACTTCTAGAAAGCATCATCATCGTCATCGTGAATCTGGAACAGAAGAAGAGAAGTTCCAATCAGATTCCACGGAAACTTCTAGAAAGCATCATCATCGTCCCCGTGAATCTAGGACAGAAGAAGAGAAGCTCCAATCAGATTCCACAGAAACTTCTAGAAAGCATCATCAACGTCGCCCTGAATCTGGGACAGAAGAAGAGAAGCTCCAATCAGATTCCACAGAAACTACTAGAAAGCATCATCATCGTCGTCGTGAATCTGGAACAGAAGAAGAGAAGTTCCAATCAGATTCCACGGAAACTTCTAGAAAGCATCACCATCGTCGCCGTGAATCTGGAACAGACGAAGAGAAGCTACAATCAGATTCCACAGAAACTTCTAGAAGGCATCGTCGCCGTGAATCCGGAACAGAAGAAGAGAAGTTCCATTCAGATTCAACGGAAACTTCTAGAAGGCATCACCGGGAATCTGGAACAGAAGAAGAGAAGTTCCAATCAGATTCTACGGAAACTTCTAGAAAGCATCACCATCGTCGCCGTGAATCTGGAACAGACGAAGAGAAGCTGCAATCAGATTCCACAGAAACTTCTAGAAGGCATCGTCGCCGTGAATCCGGAACAGAAGAAGATAAGTTCCAATCAGATTCAACGGAAACTTCTAGAAGGCATCACCGTGAATCTGGAACAGAAGAAGAGAAACCACCAACATCCTCAACAAGCAAAAGCTCGCATAGGAGAAAGTCAAAACATCATCGTCTGAGGAAAAAGAAGGCTCTTCAAGGAGATCGTCGAAAAGTAATAAGAGTTCTTCGAAGGAAGAGCTGAGTGAATCTTTGCGCGACGTTGAACCAGAACCTGAATCCTAACATGAAATGGGTACCACTACCAATTAGAGAAAATGAGTCGTAGGGGTCCAGAAGGTTATTACTTGTTACTAAGTTTTTAGTTTGACAGAAAAATGTCTTTAGAGACACAGAAAAAGAGAGAGAGTTTTCAGGGAGACAAATTACAATTGCTTTTGGCTAATTAATTTCTTGTTATGATAATGTTTGATTACTACTAGAGTTGGGCATGCCAACTCGTTTAAACTGTAATTCACAGCTTTTAAATTCGTCATTTTGCATGTGCATTTTTAGCGGGCTTTTTAATCCATACTGTTTAATTTACAGGTTAAATGGGTTGAGCTCATAATCTAACAACTTTTTAAATTTTCTTTAGCAACGAGTCATGTGAGAATTATACTATTTTCTTTTATATTTAGATATAACTCATAATAAATGATAAGTAAAAGAAATAATAATATAAAATAAAAAATAGAAGAAAATATGTTGGCCCGTTAAAAGTAATTAAAAGAATTTTATAATTACAGACAAAAAGCTTACCAAAAGGGGTCATTTTGAATAACCATGCCGTATGGTCACCTTCAATAGGGAGTCCCTATATTGAAAAAATTCATACGGAGGTTTATGACGATGAAATATACCACATAACTTTGCAGTTTTCAAAAGGGAAACACACATGTTCTCTTTACACACCACTGGTCACAGAAATATCTTCTTTCTTTTTTTTTTTTTTTTTCATTTTGTAGTACACACCAGAAATGGAATCTAGTTTCCTAATCCTAAAACATTGTTTGGGTGCATATTTTCCTTGTTGCAAGTTTTTATAACACAATCTTTATCACCTGTCTTCATTACAGGAGAAAACCTGAGACCAAATGTATCATCATCAGAAGAACACTTCTTTGCTGGTGGTTTGGGTGTTTCATTATGCCGTGAAAGCTCTCTTTGGTTTCCACAGAGAGTGAATATGTTTTGAATTCTCATTAATCTATCATCACATTCCTCTGAGCTTTCCAATGAATCTGCAGCAACACTAGAGGACTTGTTGCTGTCAACAACAGTGCATACTCTCTTCTCCTCTATTACTTCTTTCTCGACTTCCCCGCCTTCATCTCATGATCATGTTCTTCTTCTTCGTCTTCGAAAACTGTACTAAGACATAGTCCTTTTCCAAAGAATGGTGTACAAACAGTTCCATCTTGTACCTCATTCAAAGGATTTGTGAAAGGTTGATTTGAAATGTCTTGCATAACATTGTAATCACTCTTAGATAAGCCGATGATTTTTACTTCGTGGGGAAGTGGCTGTTCCTGATCATCCATGTCCAAATCCATTGATTTCACCATCCCCGGATCCTCCTCGCTTTTGTATATTCGCAACAACCTTCTCATAAAACCATTTGATTCCATTTCCTTTGATACATTTACCTCTTTACTGGAGTGAGCCAGCTTCAATTCTATTTCTATTTCCTCGAGTCGCTTTCTCAGAAGTTCAACTTCCTCCTCCTGCTGCAATAACCTTTCTTCCATTCTCCTCTTCTCCAATTCAACAAACTCATTGGTCATTCTTTGGCACTCCTCCAGCTTCTTCTCTAACTCCTGTCTCATAAGCAGAGTTCGTTCATTTACCTTCAAGTTAATCTCCTCCTCGCTTTCGGAAGTTCCTTTAGCTTCTGTGATCTCCAGTCTAGCTCTTAATGCAGCAATCTCTTCTTCTTTCTTTAGAAGCTTTTTGTGTGCTTCATTTCGCTCTTTCTCTCTGAGCTTGTTTTCCATTTGCAGCTTCAAGATAAATTCATCCATTGCAGCAATTCTCGAGCCCAAAATGACAGCGGAAGAGGATTCCTCCTCCTTGCCCGGGGTATGAGGGCCGCGGACTATGCACTTTGCTTTTGCACCATATTCAAGTGTGGAGATTGTCTTATGTATTTCCTTAGGATCGGGACTGGCACAGAGTATCATTAAGATTTTCGACTTGTCATCTTCAAACGAATCCTTTACCGAAAAAAAAAGAAGATACTTTAATGAATTAATACTGTAAAAAAACAGAACAGGACACCATATAATGGACAGAACTAATGGCTAGAATTACCTGCAGAAGCATGGTAAGTTTGCTGTCCCTAAAGGGCACGTGAGAATCGCCATTTGCAATGGACTCAACCACTCTCTTTAGGGCTATATTTCCTTGATTGATTTTTGCAGTCTATAATTCCATTGGAAACATGATACTCAGCAGAGAACTACTACATGATCTGAGAAAAAAGAACACAGTCAAGGTGAAAATATTACCTGCATTTTGGCCTCAAAGCCAGTTTGGCCGGCTTGCTCAATATTTTCTGATCCGGCCATATCTACAAGCATTAGCCGTCCTCCGACAGTTGGGACATCAAGGATTACCTGTGTAAAGTGGAACATATGGTGGTTATCAATAACCAAGTAAACTGAATAAATTATTATCAGAACTAATCACCTTCTGAAGTGACCTTACTATGCAGTGACTTCTAGAACTCCTGTCATTGCAGAGTGTGCTTTTAACAATCCTTCGCTTCTCCACTTTCTGAATTTCTTTTGAGATCTTCCCTGCTTCGTTTCCAGATATATATGTTGCATTCTTTGCCTTTTTCCCCATCACTTCAAGTTTTGCCTACAAGCAAAACAACCTAAGTAAGAAACTAGAAACTATAAACTAAAAATTGATTGATTGATTAAACTATAATTGTTCAGTCAATACTTCCATTCTAGCAAAATATTGGGAAGAGCTACTCTATATAACTATAGAGAACTCAAATAATCTCTTGCTTATTCATCCAAAGTTTCCATACTACACATACAAGCAGCTACTCACTATCCTATCATAATGTTTAAACAAAGCCAAGCAAATGAAAATAAGTTGGGCATATTCTCAATTATGAATTTTCCCCTTCCTCACAAATCTTCTTGTTTTCGCTCTACTGAGTAACAGGATTGCTCTATACATAGTTACATACTCTTGCAATGGTGCATTAAATGAATATACAATTTTTCTCTCTGCAGCTTTGAATTCACTTCTTTTTTTCATTGCATATTTTCAATAATTTAGTAGTTGGAACCCACAAAATAAGGAAATAATTTTCATTTGTTATATTATACATGCAAGTATACAACAGAATTTAACTGAATTACATAACAATCCTACAGATTGATCCAATTGAACAGAGAAAACAGATCAAATAATCCACAAAGACAGATCATATTACCTTGGAACCACTTCCCTTAGGCCATCCCAATCCAAACCCTGCTCCGCCGCCACCATTGGTGGACAAAAGATCATAAATCTCTTCATTGTAGATCTCCAAAACAGTAACCTGAACAAAATTCCCAAACCCAAGACCACCACCGTCTCCATCCCCACCCTCATCTCCAAGAATGTCCCTCAAAGATCTATACACAATCCCTGGCTCCTTTGAGCACCCAAACATAGTGTGACTCTTTCCGGAACCGGTCGGCCCATACATCATAATTGTGCACTTCTCCCCAAGCTTCACCGCACTGATTCTTGATTCCACAAACTTCTTGTAGAATTCATCAAGGTCTTCTTCCTCAGACACAGAAACTCCATCAAGGGTGAAGTCTCGGTACCCGAAATCAGCTTTAACGCGGATACTCTTGGAGCTTGAACTGGTTTGAATAACGGGTAAAGGCTTGTCCTTTCTATCAGGGTAGTCACGGATTCTTGCAATTACTTCAACAGGGTGCTCCGGTGGGAGTTCCTTGTTGTTGAGATTGTTGGGATTCGGAGAAGGGTGTGGCTGTTGTTGTTGTAATGGGGTTTTGGGGGCATTGAAGTTGAGGCGGTGCTTGGAGTGAGGCGTTTTCAACTGGGTGGAGTAATGGTTTGGTTTGGGAGAAGGGGTTGGAGCCATTGATGAAGAAGAAGAAGAAGAACAAGAAGAAGAGGAGACAGAGAGCGAGAATACCCAGAGAGAAATTGAGAAGAAAGATTGAAACTTTGGGGTTTAATTGCAACCTTGGATGAGAAACAGAGAGCAAAATGTTCAAGAAATGCGAAATCGAGATGATGATAATGGATGGTGAAGAAAACGGAGCAAATGGAGAAGAAAGGGTTTTTGAAATTGTTCAACCAAGATGTAGCCGTTGAATGCTCTAACGTCTATTTTTAATTTATGTTACCGTTGAATTTTTTCCTTTCTTTTCTGTTTTCAACTTAGAAGAGCTTTTGTGTTTTTATTGTTATTTTTTGAAGTCTTGCTAACGTGTAAGAGCACATTTAAAAACACTACAAATAAAATTGTTTTATTAAATATTATTGATATTGATTTTTTTTTTACATTTTTAATGTATTTTAAAATGAGAAATGTTAGGGGCTAGCACTTTTGTTAAATTTTGGCCAGTATTTAACCATAAAAAAGAAATTGAATGATTCTACACCATTAAATACAATCTCACACCATTAAAAACTTCACACCATTAAAAACTTCATTAATAACTAATTGATGATTAAGAACTACAAAATCTGCTGACCCTTAGACTTTCTCTTTTAAAATTTTATAATTATATTGTTAAAATATATCTTTAAAATATAAAATAATTATTTTTTATTTTTTTATTTTTCTTTGTCAAAAATTACAAAAAGATATTATTTATACATATTTTGTATAACATTTTTAAATGTTTATACGTTTTGTTTATTTGTTCTTATAGTGTATTTTGGAAAAAAAATTATTAACAAGATGATATACATAACACCTAAAACCGTCAAAAAATATGTTTAAATCACATTTTGGTAATAATAACCTGAAAATAATTTTAAATAAATCTATGATTCAAGAAAGAAATTGAGAATAAGTTTAGGTATGAAATTACTTAAGATAAATATTAGGGTTAAGCACGATTTTGGTTTCTAAGATAAGGGTTGAAAAATTTTTTCGTTTCTAATCTTTTTGTGCATATAAAATCATCCATAAAGTTTAAATTAATTTTAAAATCGTCATTTTTACCAAAATTTTAATTTTTATTACTAAATTACCCCTGACTAAAAAAATATAAAATAAAAAAAAGAAAATGGGTTAAAGAAAAGGGTGAAGGGGGGTGGGGGTGTTCAGGGAAGAAAGAGGGGGAAAGGAATCTGTCGCCAGTCCACAAGAGTGTCATCATCTCTCGCGATTTGCTCCGTTGCAGTGCCTCTCTCGTGATTCGCAGCGCTACCGACCACCGCAAAACCGTTCTCGTCGCGATTCGCAGCGCTGCCAACCACCACAGCGCCCTCCTCGTCGCAATTTGCGACGTCACTACCACTGCAACTTTCCTTCCTTCGTAATTCGCAGTTCACTGCCGCAACCCCTCTTCCCCCACCACCCTGCAGTCCTTTCTCTCGAGATTCGCAGATCACCTACTCTCCCTCGAGGTCCCTGCAGTGTTGTTTCAATTTTTTATTCCTTTTTTCTTTAATTTTTCAGATTTAAAGGAAGGTGTTTTGGTTCTATTTATTCTATTGTTGTTGTTGTTGATGCTTCTGGTTGCTTCTATTTATTCCTTTCTATTCCATTTTTGTTGTTGATGCTTCTGGTTGCTTCTGCTTATGTTTCTTTTGTTGGAGAGGAAGGCAAGACTCTGCTTTGTTGTCTTCTATTTCTTCTAGTTTTCAATGTGTATTGTCTTATTTATCTTCTAGTTTCTTTGTTTATCTGCTTTCATTATTCATGTGTATTGCTTCTGCTTCTGCTTTTTGTCTTGTTTATCTGCTTTTGGTTGCTTATGGTTCTGCGCTTTTGTGATGGAGAAAAAGAGAAAGAAGAATAGAAAATGAGAATTTTGGGGAAGAAGGGGAAGGGTATTTTGGTCCAAAGAACAATTTTAAAATCAAGTTAAATCTTAGGGATGATTTTGTAAGTAAAAAAAAGTTCGGGACGAAAAAATTTTTCAATCCCTACCTTAGGGACCAAAATCGTACTTAACCCTAAATATTAATATTGGGTTGAAATTCACTATATATATTTAGTAAGGGATGTATTTGATAAATTTTTTTATAAATACCTGTATAAACTTTAATATTAGCATAATATGTATTAAAGAGCAATACTACATGACTAACATTATTATTTTTTGTCAGTAATAATTTGAGCTCATATTTATAGATATTTTATATACAAGAAGCATATAAATTTGCAGCTATATTTACCAAAATTTTGTATACAAAAATTAATATAATTTACACCCACGTTTTTTAAAATTTGCACAGATGAATTAATAAAATTTATTTGTTAAAAATAATTTAGTATTTGTGCTGGTCAAATGATGACCAAAACCACTAAAAGTTGCTGAACCCTTATAACACCCTACCACACAGGATTTTACGCTTAAGTTGTAAATTAGAGGTGGCCAGTTATTACAACCTCTAAAAGCAAAAGGCATATATAAGTATAATTGAAAGAATTTGTAACTAGAAGCCTTGAAGGAGAAGCTAAACAAAAGCGTAACAGAAAATCACATCACTTATGTCTGGCAAGCATAAAAAGGATAACAAAGATCAAACGGAAATGATAACATATAAATACAAAGAACAGAATTTCAAAAGATACAGATATCCAAACTCCAGACTCGACCTGCGAAACTAAGATCAACTAGAGTATTAATACCCGCTATAGCAAGTAGGACTAAGCCACGACTACTACCCACTTAACCTAGAGCAAGTGGAATAAACCACTACTGTTGCTACCACCCAGGCGGGTGTTTAAGAATTTAACCCGGAACAAGTGGAATAAACCACTACTGTTGCTACTGTCCAGGTGTCTCATCACAAATCCGAAGCAAGTGGGACGAACCACAACCCTTGCTACTCCCCAGGTATCTCATTTCAAAATTCATTCTCAATATAGTTTCAATTCATTCAAGAAAATCATAATTAAAATCAATCCCATCATCTCCATCAATCATATCTCATTCTACATTTTCAACTCTTCACACTCTTCATAAATCTCCTTCCACTTCAATTTAGTCTTCTCTATAATATAACTCTTCTTCCGTAATCTAACAACTAGCATTTGGGTCTTAAATAGAAGTTACCGAGGTTTAAAAATGCTAGAAGAATGATTGATAGTTAAAAAATTGTGAATTTTCAATAAAACAGTGGTTTTTGAGGTTTACAAGCTTGTCAGAAAAGTCAAACAGTTAAAACAGAGTTTTAGTATTAAGGTTTCAAAAGGCTTAGAGAAGGGGGTTGAATCTATGGCCTTCTTTAACTTTTAATTATTAAGCCTTAAAGATAGAACTTTAAACATGATTTCTGTTGATTTGCGCAGCGGATTAATCAGGAGACAATTTTGTTTTGTCTTATAAAACCAGAAAATAGAACTAAAACAGAGAAGAGGTAGAAGAAGAAGATGACACCACCATATATCCTAGTTCAGTTTCTTTGTGCAATGCAACCTACATCCAGTCTCCACCACAACATTGGTGGAATTTTCACTATAATCCAAGTATTACATATAACAATTTCCTAGGACTCAACTCAATCCTATATGGACACACAAGCTTCAACATAAACTTGACTTGGCTATGCTAATACCTAGACTCACCACATTAAGTGCTTACCCAACTTAGTAAGGGATACTTCTCAGGTATATGACGCAAGACAGAAAATACAACCAATAGAAATCAAAAATCACTCTTGACTTTTCTCTCAAGTGTATCTCTCAACCTTTTTTTCTTTATGGCTTTTTCTCAATGCCTCTCTTTCTTGCCTTTTACCTCACAAAGAAAACTAAGAAAGATATACATTGAAACAAAAATACAAAATAGTAAAACATGAAGGAGATTGATAAATCATAGCTTTAACTCTATGTACTAAACCCAGCATCTGAACTCATAACTTTGTTCTTCATCTTGGCAGAGTGCTCTCTTTAGTGTAGGTGCAATGTTTCTAAGACTTCAAACTCTATTGTGAGATTTCTCTCTTCTCTCAATTCGGGTTCTCTCTCTTTCTCTATCAAACTGATCCCAATTTTTCTTTTGTACCTTAGGTTGAGCCACGGTTGGGGTTCCTCTTGAGTCAACTTCTTGGATTTTGAGCTTTGATCAATCACCCCTTCTTTTTCTTCAATCAACCTTTAAATTAGGGATTTCAAATATGATTTATTTGCTTGTCCGAGGGCAACAGAGCAACAGAGATGATATTCCTCATTGATAATCCAAAATCTAGACCCTTAAAAATGTGCTTTGGCCCCAAGTAACAATTTGAGCATTTGATTCACAACAGGGATAATCAGAAGCTACTTTCTCAATTTATCCCAAATTGGCATTACAGAGAGTTGGTGAAGAAGTGAAGAAATCAACTTGCATGCAAATAGAAATAAATAACCTTTAATTTATGACTTAGCTTAACATGCCTCTGATTAGTGTGATTGGACATTGCTTTTCTTGATTGAATTTCTCTTTCTTTCTTCTCTTGTGATAGAGCTCGAAGAAGAAGATATATATATATATATATATATATATATATATATATATATATATATATATATATTTATCTCTCTCTCTCTCTCTCTCTCTCTCTCTCTCTCTCTCTCTCCCTCTCTTGTGTTTGTCTGTGGTGAGCTTGAGAAGCTTAACCTAGGATTGATTTACTAATGCTTGAAACAATTTGGGCTCGGTTAGGATTAGATATTCTGTTTAGCCCATTTGATTTCCTTGTTCCTTTCCTTTGGGCTTTGTTTGTAGATCAAAGTATTCTCCAGCAATGTTTATTTCTTTGTTCTAATTATTTGAGCTACAGCTTCTTTATTTTTGGGCCTGCATCACTATCACAAGCAATCAAAACCATTTGGGTGTTTAACCCATTAAACCAATATTTGTCATCATCATTAAATGAATTGAATTCTCAACTCAATAATTTTTCCTTGATGACAAACATTTTTAAAAGGAGTATAATCAAAGATATTTAAACAGACATGATTTAAAACGCTTCCCTTTGATGATTTTACTGATTTTTATTTTCTCCCCTTTTCTTTTCTAAGGGTTGCTCCCCCTGAGCTTGTGCTCTTCTTTAATTTCCTGTTTATGTATTCACATAAAAATAGCACAACTATTCACAACATAAACAATCTTGCATAATAATTTTAACCAATAAAACGAAGTACCTTCAATATGTATGCACAAAGTATAGATTGGAATTGAGCAATCCTTCAAGAGTTCCAAAATAGAGTATGTACTTGAAATAGAGCATTTCAAAAAAAATATTTTGTGCTCAAAAACAAAGTATGCCTAATCATTTTACATACATCCAGATAAGGGATTTTCAATCAAAACTCATCAAAACAAGATCATCACATGCCAGATCTCACATGCTACTACTACTCCCCCTTTTGTCATTAAGGGAGACAATGGAGTCAACGTCAAACCTGCAATAGATTTAGTTAGGGTTCAAGTTTCATTATAAACTAGATAACACCAAAACAAAGTAAAAGAATAGTTAATTGTTTACAGTCATCCAAGGATAAAATAGAGTTTTAAACAAACTACAAATGTTCTAAGAGACAAAATATCCAAATGCATATATCAGCAACAAGAGACATTCTCAAGCATCCGAACCATCCTCCTCAGAATCAACAAGTTCTTCTTGGTCAGTGGCCATGGTATCATTCTCATGGATGTTGTCAATGAATTTTATAAGAACTGCCACTCTGTCTTTGGACTTTTTGAGGAAGTTTTCATGCTTGGCTTCAAGTTTCCTCTGTTCTTTGCTCAGAGAATCAGATGATTCGATTGAGAGACAAACTCTTAGACAACATCCTTCACAACTCCATATAGAAGTGATTTATGACTAGTGGAACCAGAAGTCCCCGAGGCAGAGGGAGGATGAGATTCATCAGGATCATAGTCATCATCATCATCATTAAGGACCACCTTTTTAGTTCGAGTAGGCCTCTTTTTTCTGTTGTTTCACTGAACCACCTCTTTTTAGATATGAGTGTCTATTTTCATATGACTCATTTGACAAGTCAACACCAAATTGTTCAAAAATACAAGTTAAGAACATTTCATAAGGAAGAGCTATATCTTTTTCACTCATTATGCAATCAAACATATGCCTCACCATTAAGTATGCAAAATGTAACACCCTACCATACAGAGCTTTACACCTAGGATGTAAAACAGAGGGGGAGAGGCACTACGACCTCTAAAATAAAATATATATAGTATAATAATTGAAAGGATTTAATATATGAGGAGCCTTGATGAAAATATAAAGCAAAAATCGCAAAATATAAAAGCGCAACGTTCAGAAAATGTGGTTACTTGCATACGAAGAAATCTAAAGTCCACTAACATAATTATACAAAAGATAAGAGTAGAAGATCAAGGGTACAAAATAACAAGCTCCTAACTCAACCTGCGAAGCTAAGGCTGGCCGGAGAATATTTACGTATACATAACCCCAAGTCCCAAAATGCACATAGATAAACCCTAGTTCTCCATAAAACCTCTAAGAGGTACATAAACAAAGCATTCTTATACACAAGAGGAGAAACTATAAATTTATACATAATAATATCAAAATAACAGAAGGAAACCCCAAAGTAAACCACTTCACTGCAGAAACTCTAGACACCTACCGACGTGCCTCTCGGCCTGCATCTGAAAAATGACAACACTGTATGAAATGAGAACCGGAGGTTCTCAACATGGTAAAGGTGTCATGCACATAAGATATAAGGTCCTGGGAATGCCAGAGGCAATCCTAGAACGCCGACATTCTGATTATAAAACTTAAGAATTAAAACTGAAACCATAAATAAGGGTGGTTTTCTAAGGATTCCTAAACTTAACCAAATACATTAACCTAACCCTCCATCATCCTCTTTTCTCTAAAACTTCCGTCACCAGTATAATCACACAGACAAGCAAGCAGACAATAATAAACACAATTAGGATACAAGTAATGCAAGTAGCACGTATACAAGTAAGCATATGAAAGTCACATAGGCATTCCCAATTAGAGCATGAACAAGCAATTCAAGAAATATGCTTATGATGCATGCCTGTCCTATGGCTGTTGATATCAACTTTCGGTTACTTAGCCAGCCCGACATGTCTTTGTAGCTAACCGTGGACAGAATACCAAACACGGAGCAAGTGGGACAACGCCTCAACCCTTGTATCTTATCCGCGTACCCGGAGCAGTGGACAACTTCACCCTGCCTCTTACCCAGGAAGTGTTATATTCTCGACCCAGAGTAGGCGGCAATAGAACACAACCTTTGCGTCTTACCTAATGCCTTGAATTTTCCCGGAGCAAGTCGATAACACCACTTTATCTTACCGGCTTATTAACTCTTACCCGAAACAAGTGGATAATACCACTGCATATTACCCGGAGTCACATACAAAAACACACTTTCATTATCATTACCATTCATTCATTCATCCATTCATTCTCAATTCATACCTGGAGCAAGTGGATACACCACTACATCTTACCCGGCAATCTCATCTTTTACCCGGAGCAAGTGGTTAACACCACTGCGTCTTACCCGGAGGCACATCACAATCAATTTCAATTTCATTATCGTTATAATTCATTCATAATCATATGTAACCAATGCATAATCACTCTTTACAACCATGGCATCACATATACTTCAATTCTCTATATTTTTCATAAATAATTCATCATTTTTCAACCTTGCTTCATCACCAAGTTACCACTCTTTCCTAGTTCCATCTCATCACTAGGCTTACTAACAAAATCTAGGACCAAAGGAATAAAAATAGAGGTTTAGAAGTTTAAAATTAGGTTTAAAATTCAAAAAACCAGATTTGCTAAAACAGGGGCCACGCGTACGCGTAGGCGTGAAAAATCTTTGCTCACCTACGCAAGCCCCTGCTTGTGTACGCGTGAATCCCAACCCGAAAGGGTTAGTCGCGTCACGAGCAGCTAGATGCGTATGCAAACCCTTGGTCTTACGTACACGTGGGCCACGCGTATGCGTGGTAGTACGTTTTTTTCAAAAGTTTTGCTGAATCAAAAAAACTGCAGAATTTCATTTTGGGACCCTAAACTTCCGACGCGGATAACTTTTTTGTTTCCAATCTTTTTTCTTCCGTTCTTTGAACGACATAAACTTCACAGATCCAATTTTCATATAAAACAAATTTGAAATCATTTGGGGGTCCAGAAGCCAAGTTATGCTTCACCGAAGTTCGGCCAAAAATTAATTTTTCACAAAAGCTCCAAACCTCAATTTTCATTAACCCAAACTCAAGTCACACTTCCGTTACATATAATTGGCATAGCCACATACCATTTATTTTACCAAAGTCATTCACAACCTGCTTCAATCAATATGTACCTAGTTTCGTGCCTAATTCTAATAACTTTAGTTACAACATACACCAACATACCACCACAAACTCATGTTCATTCCTTTTCCTACCTTACAAGCACTAATAAGTCATTGTTTAATAGCCCAATTCCAACATCAATAGTCAAGCAAAAACTCATCAATTATCGTTAAGTACTAACCAATTTACATGCTCATACATTCATTCCTATCTTAAAGTCAACTAGCCTAAGTCTTCCAAGAACATTAAACGACGGGACAGACGGAACTAAGCCTGCTGGTAAGGGTGGCGGGTCATAAGGGACCGATGGAAAGGACTCCCAGGGGGAGTTTGATTCCCTCGGATGAGACGTCCCCTATCTTCTTTGAGAAATAGTCCCACTTCTGATTTCAGTTAGAAAGGAAAAATACTGCTATATAGCTGCCCTTCCTAAGATGTCTTCTGTATTACTTTCTTGTGCAAAAATCATTCCCTCAGAAATAGGATTGTAACCTTCAAGGGAGGCTTGCTACGCGATATCCTTTAGGACTTACTCGACTCTAAATAGCCTTTGGAACCTATTCCATTAAGCCTAGTGACATCAATCCCCTTAGTTCAAGCGCAAGGGAATGGATCAAAGAATAAAAACCTTTCCAATCCAGTCCCTTTACTAGGCAGCAGCTCCCACTGTTAGTGAAATTGAAAGAGAGAATCGTTGGTTCCTCATTTTTCTTTTTCCTATCGTGAGAATTCAGCTCCCCCCAACAAGAGGAAAGACTTCTTTGTTGTCAATCGCTGGTTGGGTTTACCAACAAAGAAAAGCATGGGAGAAACGTGCCAGATCTTGATGCCAGGAGTTTCATCAAAAATCAAGCTTTGACGGGGCGGGGTTACGCGCAAGCCAAGTGCATTTGGATGGATTTTTCCATTGATTGTGGTTCCTTGGCCGGTCCCTGTGACATAAAGAGGACGATTATGCTCCTCCCTAATAATAGGTCGTCGTCTGTAAACGTCACTGCAGCCATATAATCATCATATATATAAGGCTTCCTTCATCGACTGTTATACAAGGAAAGCCTGATACTCCTCAGGATAATGATAGCAGGCTGCACCGAGCCGAAAGTATTAATATGTTGACCAGAACGATGATCTGGATGGAACGGGAACGAGAGCAACGTCATCCTCTCCACGTCGCAAGAAAACAGAGCGATGAAACCTTGAAGGCCATGAATAACCATGCTGTAATATACAAAAAATGCTGGGGGCGATTTCTGGGCTGATTTTGACCCAGTTTCAGGCCCGAAAATTCAGATTAGAGGCTGCAGAGTGGAGCTGGAAAAGAAGAGGATTAATCATTTACACAATTTGAGGTTTAGATGTAGTTTTCTAGAGAGAGAGGCTCTCTCCTCTCTCTAGGTTTTAGGGTCTCTTTTAGTTTTAGTTCTTCTCAAATTCAGATTTCTACCTTGCTTTAATTTAGTTTTTCTTCTACTTTTATTTTTTCTAGTACTTTAGTTCATCTACTTCTCTTGTTGATTTCTCTATTTTCCCAATTTAGTTTATGAACTCTTTATGTTAGATTCAATTTCCTTTTAATACAATTTGAGGTATTTCATGTTTATTGCTTGTTTCTTCATTTGTTGTTATTGATTCCTTGCAATTGTTGGTCTTAGATTTTACATTCTCTTATTAATTTTCTATGCTTTTATTTTGTGCCTTCCAAGTGTTTGATAAAATACTTGGGTGAATTTTAATTTAGATTTTTATGTTCTTAATTTGGATTGATCAATTAGAGACTCTTGAGTTATTAAAATTCTCTTGTTGATTGGTGATTGAAAATTGCTAGTTGGCTTAAGCTTCACTAAATCCAGTCTTTGATTAGGACTTGTGAACTCAAGTTGATTTTGCTCACTTGACTTTTCTTCAATTGTTAGAGGTTAACTAAGTGAAAGCAAAAGTCAATTACCATCACAATTGATGATGATAATGATGATAGGAATTCCAATTCTCAATCCTTGTTAAGACTTTTCTTAGTTATTATTTTATTTCCTTGTTACTTACATTACTTGTCTCTTATCACAAAAACCCAAAAAAAAACTTTTCCTTAACCAATTATAAGTACACTTCCCTGCAATTCCTTGAGAGACGACTCGAGGTTTGAATACTTCGGTTAGTTTTATTGGATTTGTATTTGTAACAAACAATTTAAATATTGATTGAGGTTTAATTGTCGGTTTAGAACTATACTTGCAACGTGATATTTTTGTGAAAATTTTTACCGACATTTTTCCTTTTGTCAGGGATGTTAGAGGGAGTTATGAAGAGAGAGGTTTGAAAACTGCTACAAGAAAGGTTTCTTGAAAACATGCAACTGCTTCACCTATGACTATATCTTGAAAAGACTTGTCATCACAATGAAAAGTTTTGAATTTGATTTTATTTTAAAAATAAAATAAAGTAAAAGTAAACTTATTTAAAATAATGTAATAGGTAAAATAAAGCAAATTTTTAAAAAACAAAACCTTTCACACAAGAAGACAACATAAAAACCCATATGTATGATGTAACACCCATTAGGCCCAGGAAAGATAGTGTTTAAGGAAACACAATAGACTGCACAAACTCAGAATTTAAAGGTTAGCCCAGATGATTCAAAGCTCGCCATTGAACCCAGAGACTAAGATTCAGTAATATGGTTCTTCACTTGCCCAGAATTGTTTCATTCCAACCTGAGAGACAAAACTTTAACAAACACATCAGCAAGGCTCAAATAATGAATCATAACTCAGAATGGCTAGATTAGTTCTTAGTTTACAAATATGTCCTCATCCAGAGGTTTGGTGAAGATATCAACTAATTGATCTTCTGATTTAACAAATTGAATGCTAATATTCCCTTTTTGAACATGTTCCCTTATTGAGTGAAATCTCACTTCAAGTCTTCAATATGTTTAGTTTTTTAGTACAAAACTGAATTTTTGGAAATATTTATAGCACTCATGTTGTCACACAACAAGGGAATATTTTCAAAATTTAATTTGTAATTAGCAAGTTGAGTTTTCAACCAAAGAAGTTGAGAACAACACGAGGAGGCAGCAATATACTTAGCCTCAGTAGTGGATAATGCCACTGTAGACTGCTTCTTACTAGACCAGACATTCAAAGACCTTCCAAGAAAATAACATATGCCTGATGTACTTCTTCTATCTACTCTGTCTCTAGCAAAGTCTGCATCATAATAACCAACTGCAGAAAACTCATTAGTCTTGGGTTACCATAAACCAAAATTAGATGTGCCATGAATATATCTAATGATCCTTTTAACTGCAGAAAGATGTGATTCTTTCGGTTGTGACTGAAATCTAGAGAAAATTCCAACACTTTATACAATATCGGATCTAGAGGATGTTAAGTACATAAGAGAACCAATCATTCTTCTATACCTAGTTTCATCTACATCTTTCTCAATATCACCATTTTCTGACATAGAGTTAGGGTGCATGGGTGTTCCCATGGATTTGACATTTTTCATCCCGAATTTCTTAACTAATTTCTTGGCATACTTCTCTTGATGAATAAAAATTCAATTTTCAGGTTGCTTTATTTGAAGCCCAAGGAAGAAATTAAGTTCACCTATCATACTCATACCAAATTCACTTGTCATGAGTTTTTCAAATTCAGTACAAAGGATTTCATTAGCTGATCCAAAAATGATGTCATCAACATAAATTTAAACTAAAATAAAGGAATCATTAGAATTTTTAATAAACAGAGTAGTGTCTATGGTGCCTCTTTGAAATTCATTTTTCAAAAGGAATGAACTAAGTCTTTCATACCACGCTCTAGGAGCTTGTCTTAGACCATAAAGAACTTTTGAAAGTTTGAAAACATGATTTGGAAGCTCTTTAATTTCAAAACCAGGTGGCTGAGACACGTACACTTCTCTATCAATTACTCCATTCCAAAATACACATTTCACATTTATTTGAAATAATTTAAAACCATAATAAGCAGCATAAGAAAGAAGAAGTCTTATGGCTTCCATTCGGGCAACAGGGACAAAGGATTCATCAAAGTCTATTCCTTCCTCTTGATCATATCCTTGTGCCACCAATCTTGCTTTATTTCTAGCTATGCTTCCATCTTCACCCAACTTGTTCCTGAAGATCCATTTGGTGCCGGTCACTTTCTTTCCATTTGGCTTTGGAACAAATGTCCAAACTTGATTCTTTTCAAATTCATGAAGCTCTTCCTCCATAGCCTTTACCCAATATTGGTCATCAAGTGCTTCTTTGATGTTTTGTGGCTTAATTTAGGATAGAAAAGCTAAGTTTGATTCTTCATTTGCCTTTCTAGTGGAGGATCGAGTTTTGACACCTTGAGAGATATCTCCAATGACATTCTTGAGGATAGTTCTTCAGAAATCTCTATTCACGTGGTCTGGTGGACTTAGAAATAGATTTTGTTAAGATGGGATCCATGGAGCAGGTATTTTTAGGGATTTTGCCTGTTTCAGGAGACAAAACAGAATTGTCTCATACAAAATCTTCTGTAGCAGTAATTTCAGATTTAGGTAGCCCAGAATTTTCTTTTTCTTGATTTTGGGCTACTCCGTTGTTGCCTTCAACTTGAGTTCCTGTATCACAATCTTTCAAGACACTTTAAACCAAGTTAGTGTCATAAAAGGTAACATGTATGGACTCCTCAATCATTCTAGCATCTTGATGGTAAACTCTATAAGCTTTGCTAGTTGTGGAATATCTTACAAACAAACACTCATATGCCTTTCGATCAATTTTTTCTAAATTTTTTTGTTATCCAACATAAAACATTTGCATCCAAAGATATGTAAATAATTCAAATTTGGTGGGTGACCTTTCCAAAGTTCGTAAGGGGTTTTCTTCATAAATTTTCTAATGATTGTTCTATTTAAAATGTAGCAAGCGGTATTAACAGCTTCAGCCCAAAGAAATTTTGGAACATCACTTTCACATAGCATAGCTCTTGCCATTTCTTGTATGCTTCTATTTCTTCTTTCCACAACACCATTTTATTGTGGTGTTCTTGGGCAAGAGAAATTTTGTGATATTCCAAATTTCCCACAAAAAGATTCAAAAGATTAATTTTCAAATTCTTTGCCATGATCACTTCTAATAGAAACAATCTTTAAATTTTTTTCGTTTTGAATTCTTTTGCTGAAAATTTCAAAAGCAAATGCATCTTTACAGATTCTTTAAAATGAAAACAAGCTATATTTTGATCTTTAGTTCATCAAGAGTGAGGCCATATGCATTATCACACCAATTTGCAACAAACAGTACCTCATTAGACTTTTCACTCACCACTCAGCATTCTAATTTTTTGAATATCACCAAGTAACCCAAATCACACAATTGACTAATACTCAAAAGATTATGCCTCAATCCATCAACCAAAATGACATCATCAATAAAGGTAGAATGATTTTTACCTACTTTTTCAATAGCTATAATTTTACCCTTACCATCATTTCCAAAGGTCACAAACCCTCCATCTTACTTGTTGAGTTTGATGAAGAATGTTGACCTTCCCATCATGTACCTAGAGCATCCGCTATCCAAGTACCACATGTCTTTCTTCTTTTTGGATGCTAGGCAAATCTGCATACATTCTTAATTAACCTTAGGTATCCAAATTTGTTTGGATCCTTTGAAGTTAATCCATCTAGATTTGCCTAAGTGCATTAAATTCACAAACAGCATTGTAAGTTTGGTTTCCTACTCTTCATTTTTCAATGAAGCATTGGGAGTAAGAGTGACCAATTTTCTTACAATTAAAACAATGATTTTCTGGTGCATGTTGCTAAAATTGATTTAAGTTTTGATGCTAAAAATGATCAAAAGAGTGAGGTTTTCTATTTTTTGAAAAAGATGTATTTCTTTTGACAATTTTTTTATTATTAGCATCCCTTTTTTCAAATGCACTCAAATCGGAATTTTTGAAAGCATATGGGCTTCTTGAATAAGATTTTTTTATGAAACTGTAGTTTTTTTTGAAAGCAACCTCATTGTTTGAGACATAGGCCAGACCTGACTTATTTGGGATAGGTTCGGTTCTTGAAGATGATGCAGCTTTATCAAAATAATGCTTTTCAAATTCATCTTCATAGGTGGGAACATATCCAAGACCAGATTTGTTGATAGTGGGTTTTGTTTTGAAGAAGAAGCCATAAATTTTGTAGAAGAATTTTCAAAAACTACACTCTCTTTTATCACGTGGCCTAAGCCAGATTTTTCAAACAATGGTCTTCGATAAGTAAGTAATTTATCCAAGTTACTAAAATTGTGAACAAATTTTGCTAAATCACTATTCAATCTTTTAATTATTTCATTTCGCCTTTCATTTTTAGCAACAAATTCTTGTGAAGGATCCACAATGTGCTTTCCTTTAAGTTTTTCAATTTCAGATTTCAAAAATCTATTTTCTTCAATAAGGTCTATAGCACATTTGGTCTCTTTCATATTTTCTTTCAAGAAATCATTTTCAGCCTTCAACACTTCATTTCCAGATTTGCATTTGTTATATTTTTTCAGTAACTTTTCAGAATGATGGGTAAGATCATCAATAATGACATTTAAATCATCCATAGATAGGTCATAGTAATTTACCTCATCCAGTTGGTCTTCACCAGCCATAAAGCAGACTTGAGCTTCATATTCGGAATCCTCTTCCTCATTCAAATTGTTCTCAAGATCCTCCCAAGAGGCCATGAACACTCTCTTCTTTTCTTTCTTCCATTTTTTCTTCCTTCTTGAGTTTTGGGCAGTTGTACTTCAAATGACCAGCCTCCTTGTAATTGTGGCATATCACTTTGCTCAAGTCCTTCTTGTATTCCTTTGAGCTTGAGCCGTTATACTTGCCTTTGTTCCTCATTAGCCTCCTTAGCCTCCTAGCAAAAAACACAATATTGTCATTTGAAAAACTATCACTAGACTCACTCTCATTTGGTTCTACTTTTGATTTTAGAGCTATTTCCTTTTTCTTTGAGTCTTGGCTTGTGTAAGTGGTTTCATAAGCAAGAAGTTTCCCTTTTAACTCATCATAGGTTATAGGACACAAGTTATTACTCTTGGCTAGGACAGTGGCTTTTGTTTTCCATTCTTTTATGAGGCTTCTAAGTACTCTTCTCACTAGAGTTTGTTCAGTGTATGTTAAGCCCATGGCATCAAGGCTATTGATAATGATTGAGAATCTCTCAAACATTTCATCAATGGTTTTTCCATCCTTTATGGTAAACTTCTCGTACTCTTTTCGCAGCATATCAATCCTTGTTTCTTTAACGTGTTTGGTACCTTCATGTGTGACCTAAAGTTTCTCCTAGATTTCTTTGGCTGTCTTGCATCTAGACAACTTTTGGTACTTCTCAAAGCTGATAGCACAATGCAGCAAATTGATAGCTTTAGCATTCAGTTTCACATTCTTTTGTCATCATCGTTCCATTCGGCTTCCTCCTTTGGAGTCACCACTCCATCAGCACTTGTCTTTGTTGGGATTTTGAGACCTTTCATCACTATCTTCCAAATGTTGTAATCTATTGATTGAATGAAGATCCTCATCCTCTCTTTCCAGTAGGCAAAGTTCTTCCCGTTGAAGAAGGGAGGCCTATTGTTTGATTGACCCTTTGTCAGCGTGTATGCCACAGTGGTTGTACCCAAGTTGTTCGCCATCGGATCTTTACTCTAAGATGTTAAGCTTGATTCTTGATAGGGGTGTTCAAAACCGATCCAATCTGAACAAAACCGACCAACCGAACCAAAAAAATCGAAAATCGAACAAACCAAAAACCGAATAAACCGAAAAATTTGAATTTTTGTAATTTTTTTGCGGTTTGGTTCGATTTTCGGTTTTGATAGAGAAAACCCTAACCGAACCGAACCAGTTTTATACAAAAACCCTAATATAAAAGCAGCCTCCCTTTATAATTCCCCTAAACTCCGTAGCCACCCATACCAGGAACCCTAACTCCCTCAAGCCCTCTCTGAGCTTTTCTAGCACCGAATCTCAGCACCAAACCTCCTCCTTCATCTCCTCCATCCACGCTGCTGAACAACACCATCATTGCGGCGCGGCCCTTTCCTCTCCCTCTTCCTTCCTTGTAGGCTCGCAGCGCTTCTCTCTCTCCCTTATCCTCGATGGCTCCACACACCACGTCTCCAGCAGCCATCTCCTCCACGAACCAGCAGACATCGTCGTCCTCGATAAATTGCAACAGCACGCACCAGACGCAGCTCCGTTGTCATTTGTTGTCCTCTGTAATGGATCCTACGTCTCAGGTTGATTTTTTTGTTCTGGTTTAATCTTCTAATTGATTCTAATTTATAATGAACAAGGCTTGTTCTTGATTCTATGGTTGAGTTATTGATTCTGATTTTGTTTCTTAATTCTGAACTTTTTGTTCTATTTGATTTAAGGTAATTCTGGTTTAGGGTTGATTTTGAACTCTTTGTTTATTCAATGTTAATGCAGGAAAGGGAAAGGTGAAAGAGGAAGAATATGTGGAATTGGTGCACAACATGAAAATTTTTGGAATTAATTTGGTTGTATTACTGATTCCGTATGGTTCTATTTCTTGATTCAGTTTGAAATTGGTGCACCATTTTTGCAAAAATTTTGGAATTAGTTTGGTTGTATTTCTTGATTCCTCTTGATTCAGTTCAGGTTGATTATTGTTCCATCTGTTTCTGCTGTTTTTGCTACAAAATTGTTAATGATTTTAATTTATTATGCTTTTGTTTAATCTATTTTATTTGATTATTGTTCAATATATTTGATTATTATTTAATCTGCAATGTTATGACTGTGAAATAGTTATTGGCTTATTGATTATTGAATATATTTGTTGAATGGATTTGTTGAATATATTTGTTGAATGTATTTTCCCACCTAAAATGTATTTTGCTCTTATCATTTAGATGATGGAAAAAATACTGCAACTTGGAAGACTATGAGATATACGAATAGTAACTACTCATAAATCATAAGTACTACATTCAGAAATATTATATTTTTATGTGTTACTATGTTCATTGTGAACAGAATTTCAATTCCATTCAATACATGAAATTAGGAACGTGTTGAACGGAAGTGTACAGCGTCATGACTCTAACTGTTCCTGCAATTTTTAGACTTTTTTTTTCTGAAATTAATTGAAAAACCAAAAAAAAAAAACAAACCAAACCAAACCGATATTAATTGGTTTGGTTTGGTTCGGATGGTTTTAATAAAAAAGCCGAACCAACCGAACCGCATAATTAAGATAACATTGGGTCGGATGACTTTTTACCAAAAAACCGAACCAAATCGCAAATCGAACACCCCTAATTCTTCAGACCTTGGCTCTTGATACCCATTGAAGGTTCCAAAAGATTTAGAGAAAGTGGGGTTTAATCTATGACCTTTTTTAACTTTTAATTATTAAGCCTTAAAGATAGAACTTTAAATCTAATTTTTGTTGATTTGTGCAGCAGATTAATCAGGAGACAATTTTGTTTTGTCTCATAAAAACTAGAAAATAGAACTAAAATAGATAATAATAATAATAATAATAATAATAATAATAATAATAATAATAATAATAATAATAATAATAATAAGAAGAAGAAGAAGAAGAAGAAGAAGAAGAAGAAGAAGAAGAAGAAGAAGAAGAAGAAGAAGAAGAAGAAGAAGAAGAAGAAGAAGAAGAAGAAGATGATGATGATGATGATGATGATGATGATGATGATGATGATGATGATGATGATGACACATCCATATATCCTGGTTCAGTTGCCTAGTGCAATGCAACCTACATCTAGTCTTTACCATAACATTGGTGAAATTTTCACTATAATCCAATTATTACATACACAAATTCTCTAGAACTCAACTCAATCCTATCTAGGCACACAAGCTTCAACATAAACTTGACTTGGCTATGCTAATACCTAGACTCGCTACACTAATTGCTTACCCAACTTAGCAATGGATACCTCTTAGGTATATGACACAAGACAGAAAATACAACCAAAAGAAATCTGAAATCACTCTTGGCTTTTCTCTCAAGTGTATCTCTCAGCCTTTTTTTACTTTATGGCTTTTTCTCAATGCCTCTCTTTCTTGCCTTTTACCTCACAAAAAAAAAAACTAAGAAAGATAACATTGAAATAGAAATACAAACTAGTAAAAAATGGAGATTGATGAATCACAGCTTTAACTCTATGCACTGAACCTAGCATCTGAACTCATAACTTTGTTCTTCATCTTGGCGGAGTGCTCCCTTTAGTGTAGGTGCAATGCTTCCATGACTTCAAACTCTGTTGTGAAGTTTCTTGATGAATCCACATTTCATGGTATTTATTTGCTTTAATTGAGTGGATTTTATTGACTTTTCTCGCATTTATTCACTAAAATAGCATGGTTTTGTGAATTCTTCCTAAATTGTGCTTAAAAGTGAAAACATACTTTTTAGGCACTTAATTGCTAAATTTTATTAACTTTA
The DNA here is from genome assembly GCF_003086295.3 of Arachis hypogaea. Classification (NCBI taxonomy): domain Eukaryota; kingdom Viridiplantae; phylum Streptophyta; class Magnoliopsida; order Fabales; family Fabaceae; genus Arachis; species Arachis hypogaea. The sequence goes on along the minus strand of NC_092044.1, from coordinate 92,838,912 downwards.
ATCCCATTCGATGCCTTGATGTGTTTGTTGAGTGATTTCAGGATTACAAGGAAAATATAGATTGAAGAAGTAAGAAAAAAGCATGCAAAAGTGGAGAACTCACGAAGAAATAGAGTTTGGAGCTTTTCAGGATTGTGCGTACGCACAACGATGTGTACATACGCATGTTTGGAAATTCATGCAATCAAGCATACGCATGGTCATGCATGCGTATGCATAAACCAAGAAGCTATTTCAAGCATAATTCAAGAAGGAACAAAAGAGAGAGTAATTAGGGTAGTTTAGAATGATATTTTAGGTTATATTCTAGAGAGAGAAGCTCTCTCTTCTCTCTAGAATTAGGATAGATTAGGTTAATCTCAGATTTAGGTTTTATTTCTTGTCTTGATTTAGTTTTCATTGCAATTTCTTGTTATTACATCCTTGCTTTCTTAGTTTTACTTGTTATTTCTTATATTTGGTTACTTTTATGTTATTGAACTCTTATTGATTTTCATTTTCTTTAATGCAATTGATGTCTTTTTATGTTTCTTATTGTTTAATTGAGTTGTTATTATTGTTATATTGTATTTGGTAGTTATAGATTTTATTATATTTGCAATTTACCATGCTTTTCTTTTTATGCACACCAAGTGTTTGATAAAATGCTTGGCTTAGTTTTAGGATAGTTTTTCACACTCTTGCTTGGAATTGAGAACTTATGTGACCTTGAGTTATTGATGTCCATTCTTGATTGTGATTAGGATTGTTAGTTGGTTTGGTTTCTACTAACGCTAACCTTTCACTAAGTTAATTAGTGAGTTGGTTAGGATTTGTGGATTGAGATCAATTATGCCCTTTTGACTTATCCTCGATGTTAGGGTTGACTAATTGGGATTAATTATTCACAATTACCATGTTTATGGTTAATGACTAGGATAGGTAACCTTAACTCTCAATCCTTGCCAAGAGCTTTCTTAGTTAATTTTCTAAATTGTCTTAGTTTAATTGCTTTTGAAATTTAGTTATTGTTTGTTTCTTTAATTCCTTGCTATTTACATTTCTTGACTCTTGCCATCAAACTCTTTTTCCCTTATAGCCAATAATTGAGCACTTGATTGCAATTCTTAAGGAGAACGACCTAAGGTTTAATACTCTCGGTTTTTGATATTGGTTGGCATTGGGAAAACCTTTATTTAAACTTTGATGTGGGGATTAAATTCCATGTTTAGACTATGCTATTGATGAGTGGATATTTTATACGCTTTTTGGTAGTATTTTCATATAGTTCTTAGCATGTTTTATTCACTTTTTATTATATTTTTATTAATTTTTTGCAAAAATCACATTTCTAGACTTTACTACAAGTTTGTGTATTTTTCTGTAATTTCAGGTATTTTCTGGCTGAAATTGAGGGACTTGAGCAAAAATCTTATTCAGAGGCTGAGAAAGGACTACAGATGCTGTTGGATTCTGACTCTCCTGTACTCGAAGTCGATTTTTTGGAGCTACAGAAGCCCAATTAGCACGCTCTCAATTGCGTTGGAAAGTAGACATCTTGGGCTTTCCAGCAATGTATAATAGTTCATACTTTTTTCAAGATATGATAGCCCAAACTGGCGTTAAACGTTAGCTAGAGACCCTTTTCTGGCGTAAAACGCCAGAACTGGCACCAAAATTGGAGTTAAACACCCAAACTGGCACCCAAGCTGGCGTTTAACTCCATGAATCACCTATGCATGTGAAAATTTCAAAGTTCAGCCCAAACACTCACCAAGTGGACCCCGGAAGTGGATTTCTGCACTTAGTTACTCATTTTCTGAAAACCTAGGTTACTAGTTTAGTATAAAAACTACTTTTAGAGATTTATTTTGGAACTCATGACATTTTACATCTCTTATTGTATCTTCTACGGCATGAGTCTCTAAACTCCATAGGTGCGGGTGAGGAGCTCTGTTGTGTTTCAATGGATTAATGCAATTACTATTGTTTTCTATTCAATCACGCTTGCTTCTGTTCTAAGATACTCACTCGTACTTCAATGTGAAGAATGTAATAATCCGTGATACTCATTATCATTCTCAAATTTATGAATGTGTGCCTGACAACCACTTCCGTTCTATCTGAGCTCAACGTAGTCATTGGGCGACAGCATGAGTGCGTATCTCTTGGGTTTCTAATCCACGAGTTTGACTTGCATCTCCTTAAACAGAGCATTTAAACTCGTGAGATCAGAGCCTTCGTGGTAGAGGCTAGAACCAATTGGCAGCATTCTTGAGATCCGAAAAGTCTAAACCTTGTCTGTGGTATTCCCAGTAGGATTTGGGATAGGATGACTATGACGAGCTTCAAACTCATGAATGTTGGGCGCAGTGACAGTGTGCAAAAGGATAGAGAGATCCTATTCCGACACAAGTGAGAATCGACAGATGATTAGCCATGCGGAAACTATACCTGGACCGTTTTCACTGAGAGGATGGATGGTAGCCATTGACAACGGTGATCCACCAACATATAGCTTGCTATAGAAGGAGTCATGCGTGTTTGGAGAAGAAGACAGTAAGAAAGCAGAGGTTCAGACGATAGAGCATCTCCAGAACCTCAACCTATTCCTCATTACTAAACCACAAGTATAATTCATTTTATGTTATTTACTTCTCATAAACAAAATCATTTTTATCACTAATCTCCTAACTAAGAGTTACAGGATAATCATAGCTTGCTTCAAGCCGGCAATCTCCATGGGATCGACCCTTACTCACGTAAGATATTACTTGGACGACCCAGTGCACTTGCTGGTTAGTTGTATCAGAGTTGTGAAAAATTTGAATCACAATTCTGTGCACCAAGTTTTTGGCACCGTTGCCGGGGATTGTTCAAGTTTGGACAACTGAAGGTTCATCTTGTTGCTTAGATTAGGTAATTTTCTTCTTGTTTCAACCTTTATTCTCTTTTCAAAAAAAAATTTTCAAAAATCTTTCAAAAAATTTTTTTCTTTCTTTTCGTTTTTCAAAAATAATATCGAAAAAAATTGTATTTCTTGTTTGAGTCTTGTGTCAAATTTTAAGTTTGGTGTCAATTGCATGTTTTAATTTTTCTTAAATTTTCGAAAATATATGCATTGTGTTCTTTCTTAATCTTCAAGTTGTTCTTGTTTATTTTCTTTGTTTGATCTTTAGTTTTTTCTTGTTTGGTGTCTTTTCTTGTTTTTCTTGTTCATTTTTGAGTTATTAGTGTCAAAAGTATAAAAATTTTAAGTTTGGTGTTTTTTGTGTCCTTATTTCCTTAAAAATTTTCAAAATTTGTTTTTGGTATTCATCTTGATCTTCAAAGTGTTCTTAGTTTTCATCTTGACATTCAAAGTTTTCTTGTTTGTTTTCTTTGCTTTGATCTAAAAATTTTAAGTTTGGTGTCATTTTAGTGTTTTTCTCTTTCCTCATTTAATTAAAAAAAATATCTTTTCCTTTATTTACTCATCATTTTCGAATTCCTTAGGTTGACTTAGTCAAAATTTTTAAAATTTGGTAGTTTCTTGTTAATCAAGTCAAAATTTCAATTTAAAAATTTATCTTTTTAAATCTTTTTCAAAACAAATTCTTTTTCAATTTTCTTTTTATATTTTTCAAAAATCTTTTATAAAATTTTTCAAAATCTTTTTCCTTTTTTTATATAATTTTTGAACTACTTGTCTTAGTTTATTATTTTGATTGAAAAATTTTAAGTTTGGTATTTTCTTGTTAAGAAAGTTTCAATCTTTAAAATTTTAAAATAATATCTTTTTCAAAAACTTTTCTTTTATTATTTTCTTACAAGTATCTTTAATTTTAAGACACATCTTTTTCAAAAACTTTTCTTTTATTATTTTCTTACAAGTATCTTTAATTTTAAGACACATCTTTTTCAAAACTTCCTAACCACCCTCTCTCTCTTCATTTTTCGAAAATCAACACAAAAATTTTTCAAATCTTTTTAAGTAATTAATTAATTTAGTTTTCTAATTTCTTTTATTACTTTTTATTTTCTTAATTTTTGAAACTTGTATAAATTTTTTATTTACTTTATTTTAATTTTATTAATAAAAAAAGGGGGAAATAAAATTTTTATTTACAATCCACATCATCTCCCTTTCTCCATTATGGAACTAAGTGGAAATGAACAGTCTAGAAGGACTTTGGGGTCATATGCTAACCCCACTACTGCTTCATATGGGAGTAGTATCTGTATACCTCCCATCAGAGCCAGCAATTTTGAGCTAAACCCTCAGCTCATTATCATGGTGCAACAAAATTGCCAGTATTCCGGTCTTCCACAGGAAGAACCTATTGAGTTTCTGGCACAGTTCTTACAAATTACCGACACAGTACCTGATAAGAAAGTGGATCACGATGTCTACAGATTATTGCTGTTTTCATTTGCTGTAAAAGACCAAGCTAAGAGGTGGTTAAACAACCAACCTAAAGCTAGCATAAGAACATGAAAACAGTTGTTAGACAAATTCTTGAATCAATATTTCCCTCCAAAAAGCATGACACAGCTAAAGCTGGACATCCAAGGCTTTAAACAAGAAGATAATGAATCTCTTTATAATGCCTAGGAGAGGTACAGAGAGATGCTAAGGAAATGCCTTTCTGAAATGTTTTCAGAATGGGTGCAGTTAGACATCTTGTACTACGGGCTTACAGAAAAGGCCCAGATATCTCTAGACCACTCAGCTGGTGGATCTATACACATGAGAGAGATAATTGAAGAGGCTCAAGAGCTCATTGATACTATTGCTAGAAATCAGTATATGTACTTAAGTAATGAGTCTTCCATGAAAGAAGAGGCTAAAGCAGTATCCACTGAACTTAGTCCTCCAAAACAAGTTACTGAACTCAATCAGCAACTATTTTCTATAACAAAACAGTTAGCAGAATTTAAAGAGATTCTACAAGAAACCAAAGATGCTAACCAGAATATGGAAAAATAATTAAATCAGACAAAACAGTAGTTATCTAAACAGATAACAGAAGAATGCCAAGCTGTTTATTTAAGGAGTGGAAAGACATTGAATGTCTCAACTCAAAGCAATAGGAAGCCAAGAAAGGAACATCTGACAGAGGATGACCAATTCACTGCCCAAAATTCCTCTGAGGACAGTAAGAGCCCAAAGAGGAATGATTCTGGCGTTCAAACACCAGAAAAGGGTCAGAAGTCGGCGTTAAATGCCCATGCAGCAGCCAATTCTGGCGTTCAAATGCCAGAAAAGGGTCACAATCTGGCGTTAAACGCCCATATAGCACCCGATTCTGGCATTCAAATGACAATGAGAGATCAGACACCTGCAAGTGCTGATAACAACCCCCTTAAGCAGGCTTCTCCAACCACCTCTGTAGGAAATAAACCTGCAGAAACTAAGGTTGAAGAATATAAAGCCAAGATGCCTTATCCTCAGAAACTCCGCCAAGCGGAATAGGAAAAACAATTTGCCCGCTTTGCAGACTATCTCAGGACTCTTGAAATAAAGATTCCGTTTGCAGAGGCACTTGATCAAATACCCTCTTATGCTAAGTTCATGAAAGAGATCTTAAGTCATAAGAAGGATTGGCGGGAGACTGAAAAAGTTTTTCTCACTGAAGAATGCAGTGCAGTCATATTAAAAAGCTTACCAGAGAAGCTTAAAGATCCCGGAAGCTTTATGATACCATGCACATTGGAAGATGCTTGTACTAAGACAGCTTTATGTGATCTTGGGGCAAGTATCAACCTGATACCTGCATCCACTATCAGAAAATTTAGTTTGACTGAAGAAGTCAAACCAACCTGAATATGTCTCTAACTTGCTGATGACTCCATTAAATTTTCATCAGGTGTAATTGAGGACATGATTGTCAAGGTTGGGTCATTTGCCTTTCCCACTGACTTTGTAGTGCTGGAAATGGAGGAGCACAAGAGTGCAACTCTCATTCTAGGAAGATCTTTCCTTGCAACTGGACAAACTCTCATTGACGTCTAAAAAAGAGAGATAACCCTGAAAGTCAATGAGGATGAGTTTAAGTTGAATGCTGTCAAAGCTATGCAGCATCCAGACACATCAAAAGACTACATGAGCGTTGATATTATTGACTCCCTGGTGGAGGAGATCAATATGACTAAGAGTCTTGAATCAGAGCTAGAGGACATTTTTAAAAATGTTCAGCCTGATCTAGAGGAACCAGAGAAAACAGAAGAACCTTTGAAGACTCCTCAGGGAGAGGAGAAGCCTCCTAAATCGGAGCTCAAACCACTACCACCATCCCTAAAATATGTATTTCTGGGAGAAGATAACACCTTTCTGGTAATCATAAGCTCTGCTTTAGAGCCACAGGAAGAGAAAGCACTAATTCAGGTGCTAAGGACGCACAAAACAGCTCTTGGGTGGTCCATAAGTGATCTTAAGGGCATTAGCCCAGCCAGATGCATGCACAAGATCCTATTAGAGGATGATGCTAAGCTAGTGGTTCAACCACAGAGGCGGCTGAATCCAGACATGAAGGAGGTGGTGCAGAAAGAGGTCACTAAGTTACTATAGGTGGGGATTATTTATCCTATTTCTGATAGCCCCTGGGTGAGCCCTGTCTAAGTTGTCCCCAAGAAGGGAGGCATGACAGTGGTTCATAATGAAAAGAATGAACTGGTTCCTACAAGAACAATTACAGGGTGACGTATGTGTATTGACTACAGAAGGCTCAATACAGTCACCAGAAAGGATCATTTTCCTTTACCATTCATAGACCAGATGCTAGAGAGGCTAGCAGGTCATGAATACTACTGCCTTTTGGATGGCTATTCAGGTTGCAACCAAATTGCAGTAGATCCTCCGGACCAAGAGAAAACAACATTCACATGTCGATCTGGAGTATTTTCCGACAGAAGGATGCCATTTGGTCTGTGCGATGCACCTGCAACCTATCAGAGATGCATGCACTCTATCTTCTCTGATATGGTAGAGAAATTTCTGGAAGTCTTCATGGATGACTTCTCAGTATTTGGAGACTCATTCAGCTCATGTCTTGACCATCTAGCACTTGTTCTGAAAAGGTGCCAAGAGACTAACCTGGTTTTAAACTAGGAGAAATGTCACTTTATGGTGACTGAAGGAATTATCCTTGGGCACAGAATTTCAAACAAAGGAATAGAGGTGGATCAAGCTAAGGTAGAAGTTGAAAAATTACCACCACCTGCCAAAGTTAAAGCAATCAGAAGCTTTTTGGGGCATGCATGATTCTATAGGAGATTTATAAAGGATTTTTAAAAAATTGCAAAACCTCTGAGTAATCTGCTAGTCGCTGATACACCATTTGTCTTTGACACAGAGTGTTTGTAGGCCTTTGAGACTCTGAAAGCTAAGCTGGTCACAGCACTAGTCATTTCTGTACCAGATTGGACATTACCATTCGAACTAATGTGTGGTGCCAGTGACCATGCCATTGGTGCAGTATTAGGACAGAGACATGACAAGCTTCTGCATGTCATTTATTATGCTAGTTGTATTTTAAATGACGCGCAGAAGAATTACACAACCACAAAAAGGAGTTGCTTATAGTGGTTTATGCCATTGACAAGTTCAGATCTTATTTAGTAGGATCAAAAGTGATTATGTACACTGACCATGCTGCTCTAAAATATCTCCTCACAAAGCAGGATTCAAAACCCAGACTCATAAGATGGGTGTTGCTTCTACAAGAGTTTGATATAGAAATAAGAGACAGAAAAGGGGCAGAGAACCAAGTAGCTGATCACCTGTCCCGGGTAGAACTAGTAGTAGGAGCATCCTTCCCTCCTACTGAGATCTCTGAAACCTTTCCGGATGAGCAACTCTTTGCCATTCAAGAAGTACCGTGGTTTGTAGACATTACAAACTATAAAGCTGTGAGATTCATACCCAAAGAGTACAGTAGGCAGCAAACAAAAAATTAGTTTCTGATGCAAAGTACTACTTGTGGGATGAACCATATCTCTTTAAGAGATGTGCAGACAAAATAATCTGTAGATGTGTACCTAAATAAGAGGCACAGAAGATCCTATGGCATTGCCATGGATCACAATATGGAGGACATTTCAGAGGTGAGCGAACAGCCACAAGGGTTCTTCAATGTGGCTTCTACTAGCCTACTTTCTATAGAGACTCCCGAGAGTTTGTACGTAACTGTGACAGTTGCCAGAGGGTGGGTAATCTGCCTTACGGTTATGCCATATCTCAGCAAGGGATCTTAGAGATTGAGTTGTTTGATGTATGGTGTATTGACTTCATGGGGCCTTTCCCACCATCATATTCAAACACTTATATTCTAGTGGCAGTAGACTATGTATCTAAATGGGTAGAGGTAATTGCAACACCCACTAATGATACTAAGACAGTGATAAAGTTCCTTCAGAAGCATATTTTCAACAGGTTCGGTGTCCCTAGGGTACTGATCAGTGATGGAGGCACTCATTTATGCAATAAACAGCTTGACTCTAATCTGATCCGACATGGAATTAACCACAATGTGGCAACTCCATATCATCCACAGATAAATGGGTAGGCTGAAGTCTCAAATAGAGAACTAAAACGAATTCTGGAATGGACTGTAAATACCCGTAGAAGGGATTGGGCAAGAAGTCTGGATGATGCTCTGTGGGCATACAGAACTACATTCAAAATTCCTATAGGGACCTCTCCATACCAGCTTATGTATAGAAAAGCCTATCATCTGCCAGTGGAACTGGAACACAAGGCCTACTAGGCGACCAGGTTCCTAAACCTTGATGCTAAGGTAGCTGGAGAAAAAAGATTACTCTAGTTGAATGAGCTAGAGGAGTTCAGACTCAATGCTTTCAAAAATGCTAAAATTTACAAGGAGAAAGCAAAAAGGTGGCATGACAGAAAGCTGTCATCTAAAGTCTTTAAGCCAGGATAGAAGGTTCTGCTGTTTAACTCTAGGCTCAGATTGTTCCCTGGGAAATTGAAATCCCAGTGGAAGGGACCATATGTGATTACGAGTGTGTCACCATATGGATATGTAGAGCTTCAGGATATTGACTCTGACAAAAAGTTCATTGTTAATGGACAGAGGGTCAAACATTATCTTGAAGGCAATGTTGAGCAAGAGTGCTCAAGAATGAGACTAGATTAAAGCTCAGTAAAGTCCAGTTAATGACAACAAAGAAGCGCTTACTGGGAGGCAACCCAGCCACTAGCAAAAATTAGATGTTTTGAGTTAATTTAATTTTGTCATTCATGTTTGTTAATACATTTCAGTAAATAATTCAGAAAAATGAAGGTTCAAAACATAAAGCAGAGGAATCATAGAGAAAAAGAGCTCACTGGCATTAAAATGCCTGTAAAGAGGCATTTTGGACGTTAAACACCAGAATGGCTATCATTTTGGGCGTTTAACGCCAGTAAAGGTATCATTATGGGCGTTAAATGCCAAAATGGGCAGCATTCTGGGTGTTTAACGCCAGAAACAGCAGCATCCTGGGCGTTCAGAAAAATGCCTAGTAATAAAGGATTTCTGGCGTTTAAACGTCAGCCAGGGTACCTGGTTGGGTGTTAAACGCCCAAAATGGCCACCAGATGGGCGGTAAATGCCAGAATGGCTATCATTCTAGGCGTTTAACACCAAAACAGCAAGTGGGAGGGAATTTTGTTTCCAATTCAATTTTTTTTGAGTTTTCTTGTTTTAATTCATAATTTTCTGCATAAAAATGTTACAAATCATCATCTTTCAATCTCCATTTCCTAAAATTAATAATCTTATAAATTCTTTTTAATTCTTTTTCAATTCCTTTTCAAAAACGTTTTAAAACTCATTTATCTTTCCAATTTCTTTCCAAATCTTTTTTCATTCATCCATATTATCTTTTCTTTCTTAGATGCATTAACAAAAATTCAGATTTAACTTCCTCATATATTTTTCATCTCTTTTAAATTTTAAAATATTATCTTTTTCATATCATGTTTATATTTTCTCAATCATATCTTTCTATCTTATCTTTTTCTAAAAATTTGAAACCCAATCCCCCTCCCTTTTAGATATACATTCGGCTACCCTCCTTGACCCATTATTCGAATCCTTCTCTCCTTTTATTCCTCTTCTTTCTTTTTTTCTGCTTGAGGACAAGCAACCCTTTAAGTTTGGTGTGATTTTCCGTGATCGCTGAGCTAAAATAGACTGAGATCATGGCCCCTAAAGGAAAACAAACCACTTCACGAGGCAAGAAAGAAGACAATCCAAAACTACCTTGGATACATGAGAGGTTCTGCACCAAAGAACATGTATACAATTACCTCAAAATTGTGTGCAGAAGATCAGTGATCCCGGAAGTTAAGTTCAATCTGAAAGAAGACGAATACCTGGAGATCCAAGAGCAGATTCGAAATAGGGGCTGGGAAGTCCTAGCTAATCCTGAGATACATGTTGGAAGAAACATGATCCAGGAATTCTATGCAAATCTGTGGATGACGGATAAGCAAAGAATGGAGGGAACTGCTTTCTACTCCTTTCGGACTATGGTCAGAGGGAAGGTTATTTACTTCCACCTTGATAAAGTAAGAGAAGTCTTCAAACTTCCTCAACTACAAGACGATCCAGAATCCTTTAATAGGAGAATGGCTAAAGATAAAAAGCTGGATCAAGTTCTATAGGCCATATGCCTCCCTGGAACCAAGTGGATAACCAATTCAAAAGGTGTTCCAAATCAACTAAAGAGAGGAGATCTCAAACCATTTGCTAGGGGATGGCTGGATTTCATTGGGCATTCTATACTTCCCACCAGTAACTTGGTAGACGAAATTGTGATAAAAGAGTTCCAGGCACTGTTAGAGAAGCTCACAACTCCGTTCAACTTTACTAGCAAGTGTACTGGGTCATCCAAGTAATACCTTACGTGAGTAAGGGTCGATCCCACAGAGATTGTTGGTATGAAGCAAGCTATGGTCACCTTGTAAATCTCAGTTAAGCAGATTAAATGGTTATGGGTTTCGAAAATTAATAATAAATAGAAAATAAAAAGGGATAGAAATACTTATGTAAATCAATAGTGGGAATTTCAGATAGGCGTGTGGAGATGCTGTGCTCCTCTCGAATTTCTACTTTCTTATTACATTCATCCAATCCTTCTTACTCCTTTCCATGGCAAGCTGTATGTAGGGCATCACCATCATCAACGGCTACTTTTAATCCTCTCGGGAAAATGGTCCTATGCGCTGTCACTGCACGGCTAATCGTCTGGAGGCATCACCCTTGTTGATAGCTACATCCCATCCTCTCAGTGAAAATGGTCCAAATGCTCTGTCACAGCACGGTTAATCATCTATCGGTTCTCAATCAGGTTGGAGTAGAATCCATTGATTCTTTTGCGTTTGTCATCACGCCCAGCCTTCAGGAGTTTGAAGCTCGTCACAGTCATTCAATACCGGAATCCTACTCGGAATACCACAGACAAGGTTAGACTTTCCGAATTCCCGGGATCCTACTCAGAATACCACAGACATGGTTAGACTTTCCGGATCCCCATGAATGCCGCCATCTATCTAGCTTATACCACGAAGATTCTGTTGGGGAATCTAAGAGATATGCGCCCGGCCTAGAGTAGAATGGAAGTGGTTGTCAATCACGCACGTTCATAGGTGAGAATGATGATGAGTGTCACGGATCATCACATTCATCAAAGTGTTGTGTAACGTATATCTTGGAATAAGAATAAAAGAGAATTGAATAGAAAGTAATAGTAATCGTATTGAAACTTGAGGTACAGCAGAGCTCCATACCCTTAATTTATGGTGTGCAGAAACTCCACCGTTGAAAATACATAAGTGAAAGGTTCAGGCATGGCCGAATGGCCAGCCCGCTAAAACGTGATCAAAAGACCGAATGGTCAAGAGATGACTAATGCACTAGTAAAAAAGTCTTATTTATATTAAACTAGCTACTAGGGTTTACATGAGTAAGTAATTGATGCATAAATCCACTTCCGAGGCCCACTTGGTGTATGTTTGGGCTGAGCATGATCTATCCACGAGCTGAGGCTTTTCTTGGAGTTGAACGCCAAGTTATAACGTGTTTTGGGCGTTCAACTCCGGATCATGACGTATTTCTGGCGTTTAACTCGAGACAGCAACATGTACTTGGCGTTCAACGCCATGTTACGTCGTCAATTTCCGAATAAAGTATGGACTATTATATATTGCTGGAAAGCTCTGGATGTCTACTTTCCAATTCCGTTGAGAGCGCGCCTTTGGAGTTCTGTAGCTCCAGAAAATCCATTTCGAGTGCAGAGAGATCAGATTCCAACAGCATCAGCAGTCCTTTTGTCAGCCTTTTTCAGAGTTTTGTTCAAGTCCCTCAATTTCAGCCAGAAATTACCTGAAATCACAGAAAAACACACAAACTCATAGTAAAGTCCAGAAATATGAATTTAACATAAAAACTAATGAAAACATCCCTAAAAGTAGCTTGAACTTACTAAAAACTACCTAAAAACAATGCCAAAAAGCGTATAAATTATCCGCTCATCACAACACCAAACTTAAATTGTTGCTTGTCCCCAAGCAACTGAAAATCAAATAGGATAAAAAGAAGGGAATATACTATAAATCTCAAAATATCAATGAATATTAATTCTAATTAGATGAGTGGGACTTGTAGCTTTTTGCTTCTAAACAATTTTGGCATCTCACTTCTTCCTTTGAAGTTTAGAATGATTGGCTTCTCTAGGAACTTAGAATTTTGGATAGTGTTATTGACTTTCCTAGTTAAGCATGTTGATTCTTGAACACAGCTACTTATGAGTCTTGGCCATGGCCCTAAGCACTTTGTTTTCCAGTATTATCACCGGATACATAAATGCCACAGACACATGACTGGGTGAACCTTTTCAGATTGTGACTCAGCTTTGCTAGAGTCCCCAGTTAGAGGTGTCCAGAGCTCTTAAGCACACTCTTTTTGCTTTGGATTACGACTTTAACCACTCAGTCTCAAGCTTTTCACTTGGACCTTCATGACACAAGCACATGGTTAGGTGCAGCTTGATTTAGCCGCTTAGGCCTGGATTTTATTTCCTTGGGCCCTCCTATCCATTGATGCTCAAAGCCTTGGATCCTTTTTACCCTTGCCTTTTGGTTTTAAGGGCTATTGGCTTTTTCTGCTTGCTTTTTCTTTTTCTATTTTTTTCACCAATTTTTTTTTGCAAGCTTTTTGCTTTTTCGCTGCTTTTTCTTGCTTCAAGAATCAATTTCATGATTTTTCAGATCATCAATAACATTTCTCTTTGTTCATCATTCTTTCAAGAGCCAACAGTTTTAACATTCATAAATAACAAGATCAAAAATATGCACTGTTCAAGCATTCATTCAGAAAACAAAAAGTATTGTCACCACATCAATATAATTAAATTAAATTCAAGGATAAATTCGAAATTCATGTACTTCTTGTTCTTTTGAATTAAAACATATTTCATTTAAGAGAGGTGAAGGATTAATGGATTTTATTCATAGCTTTAAGACATGGTTACTACATACTAATGATCATGAAGTAGAGACACAAAACATAGATAAACATACAACATAAAAACCGAAAAGCAGAAAGAAATAAGAACAAGGAATGAATCCACCTTAGTGGAATCTTCTTCTTGAAGGACCAACAATGTCCTTAAGCTCTTCTATGTCCCTTCCTTGCCTTTGTTGCTCCTCCCTCATTGCTCTTTGATCTTCTCTTATTTCATGGAGAATGATGGATTGCTCATGATGTTCCACCCTTAATTGTTCCACATTGTGGCTCAAATCCTCGAAGGAAGTGTTGAGTTGTTCCCAATAGTTGTTGGGAGGAAAGTGCATCCCTTGAGGCATCTCAGGGATTTCTTGATGATGAGCTTCCTCATGCATCTCTTGAGAACCGTGAAGGGTCTCTCTTGCTTGCTCCATCCTCTTCTTGGTGATGGGCTTATCCTCTTCAATGGAGATGTCTCCTTCTATGATAACTCCAGCTGAGTAACATAGATGGCAAATAAGGTGAGGAAAAGCTAGCCTTGCCATGGTGGAGGGCTTGTCGGCTATTTTGTAGATTTCATTGGATATGACCTCATGAACTTCTACTTCCTCTCCAATCATGATGTTATGAATCATGATGGCCCGATCCACAGTAACTTCAGATCGGTTGCTAGTGGGAATGATGGAGCATTGAATGAACTCCAACCATCCTCTAGCCACAGGCTTGAGGTCCAGTCTTCTTAGTTGGACTGGCTTGCCTTTGGAGTCTCTCTTCCATTGAGCTCCTTCCACACATATGTCCATAAGGACTTGGTCCAACCTTTGATTAAAGTTGACCCTTCTAGTGTAGAGGCGTGCATCTCCTTGCATCATGGGCTAGTGGAACGCCAATCTTACATTCTCCGGACTAAAATCTAAGTATTTCCCCCGAACCATTGTGAGATAATTCTTTGGACTCGGGTTCATACTTTGATCATGGTTCCTAGTGATCCATGCATTGGCATAGAACTCTTGAACCATTAAGATTCTGACTTGTTGCATGGGGTTGGTTAGGACTTCCCAACCTCTTCTTCGGATCTCATGTCGGATTCTCGGATACTCATTTTTCTTGAGCTTGAAAGGGACCTCAGGGATCACCTTCTTCCTTGCCACCACATCATAGAAGTGGTCTTGATGGCTCTTGGAGATGAATCTTTCCATCTCCCATGACTCGGAGGTGGAAGCTTTTGTCTTCCCTTTTCCTTTTCTAGAGGATTCTCCGGCCTTAGGTGCCATTGATGGTAATGGAAAACAAAAAAGATTATGCTTTGACCACACCAAACTTAAGAAATTGCTCGCCCTCGAGCAATAGAAGAAAGAAGAGAAGAAGAAGAAGAAGAAAATATGGAGGAGAAGGGTGAATGTGTATTCGGCCAAGGGGGAGAAGATTTGGTTGTGTTGTGTGAAAATGAAGTAGAATGGAAGGGTATATATAGGGAAAGGGAAGAGTGAAGTTTCGGCCATATAGGGTGGGATTGGGTGGGAAAATGTTTTTGAATTTTGAAGGTAGGTGGGGTTTATGGGGAAGAGTAAATGGATGTGAGTGGTGAAGGGGGTAATTGGGAAGAGAGATTGAGGTGATTGGTGAAGGGTTTTTGGGAAGTGTGACATGGGGAAGAGTAAAATAGGATTAGGAGGGAAGGTGGGAATATAGTAGGTGGGGATCCTGTGGGGTCCACAGATCCTGAGGTGATCCCGTGGGGTCCACAGATCCTGAGGTGTCAAGGAATTCCATCCCTGCACCAAATAGGCATGTAAAATGCCTTTGCACACCATTCTGGCATTTAAAAGCCGAGTGGTGTACATTCTGGGCATTCAACGCCCATGTAAAGCATGTTTCTGGCATTGAACGCCAGTTTCATGCTTGTTACTAGCGTTCAGCGCCAGCTTTTCCTCTAGGCACATTCCTGGCGTTCAACGCCAGAATGTTGCTTGTTTCTGGTGTTCAGCGCCAGATTCATGCTCTGTTCTGGCGTTGAACGCCAGCCAGATGCATCTTACTGGCGTTGAACGCCAGCCTGTGCTTCCTCTAGGGTGCGATTTTTTTTCTGCTGTTTTTGCTTCTGTTTTTAATTTTTCTATTTTTTTTCGTGACTCCACATGATCATGTACCTAATAAAACACAAAATAAGAATAAAATAAAAATTAGATAAATAAAATTGGGTTGCCTCCCAACAAGCGCTTCTTTAATGTCAATAGCTTGACAGTGGCTCTCATGGAGCCACAAAGGTGATCAGGTCAATGTTGTATAGTCCCAACACCAAACTTAGAGTTTGGATATGGGGTCTTAACACCAAACTTAGAGTTTGGTTGTGGCCTCCCAACACCAAACTTAGAGTTTGACTGTGGGGGCTCTTCTTGACTCTGAACTGAGAGAAGCTCTTCATGCTTACTCTCTTTTGTCACAGAGGGATGGCCATGTGCCTTAAACACAAGGTAGTCCCCATTCAATTGAAGGACTAATTCACCTCTGTTGACATCTACCACAGCTCCTGCTGTGGCTAGGAAAGGTCTTCCAAGGATAATGCATTCATCCTCTTCCTTCCTAGTGTCTAAGATTATGAAATCAGCAGGGATGTAAAGGCCATCAACCTTTACTAACACGTCCTCCACTATTCCATAAGCTTGCCTCAATAACTTGTCTGCCAATTGTAATGAGAACAAGGCAGGTTGTACCTCAATGATCCCCAGCTTCTCCATTACAGAGAGTGGCATAAGATTTATCCCTGACCCCAGATCACATAGAGCTTTTTCAAAGGTCATGGTGCCTATGGTACAAGGTATTAAGAACTTGCCAGGATCTTGTTTCTTTTGAGGTAGAGTTTGCTGAATCCAGGTATCTAGTTCATTAATGAGCAAGGGAGGTTCACTTTCCCAAGTCTCATTACCAAACAACTTGGCATTCAGCTTCATGATAGCTCCTAAATATTGAGCAACTTGCTCTCCAGTCACATCTTCATCCTCTTCAGAGCTCATGAATGGCAGAAGGAGATTTAATGGAATCTCTATGGTCTCTATATGAGCCTCAGATTCCTTTGGATCCTTAATAGGAAACTCTTTCTTGCTTGAGAGACGTCCCAGGAGGTCTTCCTCACTAGGATTTTCGTCCTCCTCCTCCCTTGTGCATTCGGCCATATTGATTACATCAATGGCCTTGCACTCTTCTTTTGGATTCTCTTCTGTATTGCTTGGGAGAATACTGAGAGGAGTTTCACTGACTTTCTTACTCAGCTGGCCCACTTGTGCCTCCAGATTTCTGATGGAGGATCTTGTTTCATTCATGAAACTGAAAGTGGCTTTTGACAGATCAGAGACTAGATTGGCTAAATTAGAAGTGTTTTGTTCAGAGTTCTCTATCTGTTGCTGAGAAGATGATGGAAAAGGCTTGCTATTGCTCAGCCTATTGCGTCCACCATTGTTAAAGCCTTGTTGAGGCTTTTGTTGATCCTTCCATGAGAAATTTGGATGATTTCTCCATGATGAGTTATAGGTGTTTCCATAAGGTTCGCCCATGTAATTAACCTCTGCCATGGCAGGGTTCTCAGGATCATAAGCTTCTTCAGAAGCTGCCTCTTTAGTACTGTTGGATGCATGTTGCCATCCATTCAGATTTTGAGAGATCATGTTGACCTGCTGAGTCAACACTTTGTTCTGAGCTAATATGGCATTCAGAGCATCAATTTCAAGAACTCCTTTCTTCTGAGGTATCCCATTATTCACGGAATTCCTCTCAGAAGTGTACATGAATTGGTTGTTTGCAACCATATCAATGAGTTCTTGAGCCTCTTCAGGCGTTTTCTTTAGGTGAATAGATCCACCTGCAGAATGGTCCAATGACATTTTCGAAAATTCAAATAGACCATAATAGAATATATCTAATATGGTCCATTCTGAAAACATGTCAGATGGACATCTTTTGGTCAGCTGCTTGTATCTTTCCCAAGCTTCATAGAGGGATTCACCATCTTTTTGCTTGAAGGTTTGAATATCCACTCTCAGCTTGCTTAGCTTTTGAGGAGGAAAGAATTTATCCAAGAAGGCTGTGACCAGCTTATCCCAGGAGTCCAGGCTAACCTTAGGTTGTGAATCCAACCATATTCTAGCTCTGTCTCTCACAGCAAAAGGGAAAAGCATGAGTCTGTAGACTTCAGGATCAACTCCATTCGTCTTAACAGTCTCACAAATCTACAAGAACTCAGTTAAAAACTGGTAAGGATCTTCAGATGAAAGTCCATAAAACTTGCAGTTTTGTTGCATTAAGGCAACTAGCTGAGGTTCCAGCTCAAAATTATTGGCTCCAATGACAGGAATGGAGATGCTTCTTCCATCAAATTTGGATGTTGGCTTTGTGAAGTCACCAAGCATTCTCCTTGCATTATTATTATTTTCGGCTGCCATCTCCTTCTCTTGTTCTAATGTTTCTGAAAGGTTACCTTTAGATTGTAGTAACTTAGCTTCTCTTAATTTTCTCTTCAGAGTCCTTTCAGGTTTTGGATCAATTTCAACGAGAGTGCCTTTTTCCTTGTTCCTGCTCATATGAAAGAGAAGAAAACAGGAAAAGAAAGAGGAATCCTCTATGTCACAGTATAGAGATTCCTTTATGTTAGTAGAAAAAGAAAGGGGAGAAGAGTAAAGAAGAATGGGTTCGGATATTTAGATGGAGAGAGGTGAAGAGAAGTGTTAGTGAATAAATAATTAAATAGAATAAGAAAAGAGAGGGGAAATTTCGAAAATAATTTTGAAAAAGGGATTAGTAATTTTCGAAAATTAAAAATAAGAGAAGATTAAAATTAAAATTTAAAACAAAAGAATTTTTGAAAAAGAGATGAGATATTTTCGAAAATTAGAGAGGGAAAAGTAGTTAGGTGGTTTTGAAAAAGATAAGAAACAAACAAAAAGTCAAAGAGTTAGTTGAAAAAGATATTAAAATCAAATTTGAAAAGATAAGAAGATAAGATGTTAGATAAGATATTTTGAAATCAACTTTTGGAAAAGATAAAATTTTTGAAAAAGATAAGATAAAAGATAAAAGATTTAATTCAAAAATTTGAAATTACTTACTTCACTAACAAGAAACTACAAGATAAGATTCTAGAACTTAAAGATTGAACCTTTCTTAACAAGAAAGTAACAAACTTCAAATTTTTGAATCAATCACATTAATTGTTAGCTAATTTTTGAAAATATGATATAAAGATAAGAAAAATATTTTGAAAAATATTTTGAAAAAGATTTTTGAAATTTTCGAAAAATGGAAAAAAAATGAAAAAGATATAATTTTTGAAAAAAGATTTTGAAAAGATAAGATTTTTAAAATTGAAATATTGACTTGACTTGTAAGAAACAACTAATTTTTAAAAATTTTTGACCAATTCAACCCAAAATTTCAAAAATTTGGAGGAAAATAAGAAAAAGATATTTTTTTTGATTTTTGAATTTTTAATGAGGAGAGAGAAAAACACAAACATGACCCAAAATATGAAAATTTTGGATCAGAACACATGATGCATGCAAGAACACTATGAATGTCAAGATGAACACCAAGAACACTTTGAAGATCATGATGAACATCAAGAACATATTTTTGAAAAATTTTTGATGCAAAGAAAACATGCAAGACACCAAACTTAGAAATCTTTAATGCATGGACTCTAATAAACGAAAAATGCACATGAAAAACAACAAACAACACAAAACAAGAAATCATCAAGATCAAACAGGAAGACTTGTCAAGAACAACTTGAAGATCATGAAGAACACTATGAATGCATGAGATTTTCGAAAAATGCAAGAAGAATTTTTAAAGCATGCAATTGACACCAAACTTAAAAATTGACTCAAGACTCAAACAAGAAACACAAAATATTTTTGATTTTTATGATTTTATGATTTTTTTGGATTTTTATCAATTTTTTTTTTCGAAAATATTTTTGGAAAAACGAAAAAGAAAAGAAAAATTTTGAAAAAGTTTTTGAAAAGAAAATTACCTAATCTGAGCAACAAGATGAACCGTCAGTTGTCCATACCCGAACAATTCCCGGCAACGGCGCCAAAAACTTGGTGGACGAAATTGTGATAATAGAGTTCCAGGCACTGTTAGAGAAGCTCACAACTCCGTTCAACTTTACCAGCCAGTGTACTGGGTCATCCAAGTAATACCTTACGTGAGTAAGGGTCGATCCCACAGAGATTGTTGGTATGAAGCAAGCTATGGTCACCTTGTAAATCTCAGTTAAGCAGATTAAATGGTTATGGGTTTCAAAAATTAATAATAAATAGAAAATAAAAAGGGATAGAAATACTTATGTAAATCAATAGTGGGAATTTCAGATAGGCGTGTGGAGATGCTGTGCTCTTCTCGAATTTCTACTTTCTTATTACATTCATCCAATCCTTCTTACTCCTTTCCATGGCAAGCTGTATGTAGGGCATCACCATCATCAACGGCTACTTTTAATCCTCTCAAGAAAATGGTCCTATGCGCTGTCATTGCACGGCTAATCGTCTGGAGGCATCACCCTTGTTGATAGCTACATCCCATCCTCTCAGTGAAAATGGTCCAAATGCTCTGTCACAGCACGGCTAATCATCTGTCGGTTCTCAATCAGGTTGGAGTAGAATCCATTGATTCTTTTGCGTTTGTCATCACGCCCAGCCTTCAGGAGTTTGAAGCTCGTCACAGTCATTCAATACCGGAATCCTACTCGGAATACCACAGACAAGGTTAGACTTTTGGGATTCCCGGGATCCTACTCGGAATACCACAGACAAGGTTAGACTTTCTGGATCCCCATGAATGCCGCCATCTATCTAGCTTATACCATGAAGATTCTGTTGGGGAATCTAAGAGATATGCGCCCGGTCTAGAGTAGAACGGAAGTGGTTGTCAATCACGCGCGTTCATAGGTGAGAATGATGATGAGTGTCACGGATCATCACATTCATCAAAGTGTTGTGTAACGTATATCTTGGAATAAGAATAAAAGGGAATTGAATAGAAAGTAATAGTAATCGTATTGAAACTTGAGGTACAGCAGAGCTCCACACCCTTAATCTATGGTGCGCAGAAACTCCACCGTTGAAAATACATAAGTGAAAGGTTCAGGCATGGCCGAATGGCCAGCCCCCTAAAATGTGATCAAAAGACCGAATGGTCAAGAGATGACTAATACACTAGTAAAAAGTCTTATTTATACTAAACTAGCTACTAGGGTTTACATGAGTAAGTAATTGATGCATAAATCCACTTCCGGGGCCCACTTGGTGTATGTTTGGGCTGAGCTTGATCTATCCACGAGCTGAGGCTTTTCTTGGAGTTGAACGCCAAGTTATAACGTGTTTTGGGCGTTCAACTCCGGATCATGACGTATTTCTGGCGTTTAACTCGAGACAGCAACATGTACTTGGCGTTCAACGCCATATTACGTCATCAATTTCCGAATAAAGTATAGACTATTATATATTGCTGGAAAGCTCTGGATGTCTAATTTCCAACGCCGTTGAGAGCGCACCATTTGGAGTTTTGTAGCTCCAGAAAATCCATTTCGAGTGTAGAGAGGTCAGATTCCAACAGCATCAGCAGTCCTTTTGTCAGCCTTTTTCAGAGTTTTGCTCAAGTCCCTCAATTTCAGCCAGAAATTATCTGAAATCACAGAAAAACACACAAACTCATAGTAAAGTCCAGAAATGTGAATTTAACATAAAAACTAATGAAAACATCCCTAAAAGTAGCTTGAACTTACTAAAAACTACCTAAAAACAATGCCAAAAAGCGTATAAATTATCCGCTCATCACAACACCAAACTTAAATTGTTGCTTGTCTCCAAGCAACTGAAAATCAAATAGGATAAAAAGAAGAGAATATACTATAAATCTCAAAATATCAATGAATATTAATTCTAATTAGATGAGCGGGACTTGTAGCTTTTTGCTTCTGAACAGTTTTGGCATCTCACTTCTTCCTTTGAAGTTTAGAATGATTGGCTTCTCTAGGAACTTAGAATTTTGGATAGTGTTATTGACTTTCCTAGTTAAGCATGTTGATTCTTGAACACAGCTACTTATGAGTCTTGGCCATGGCCCTAAGCACTTTGTTTTCTAGTATTATCACCGGATACATAAATGCCACAGACACATGACTGGGTGAACCTTTTCAGATTGTGACTCAGCTTTGCTAGAGTCCCCAGTTAGAGGTGTCCAGAGCTCTTAAGCACACTCTTTTTGCTTTGGATCACGACTTTAACCACTCAATCTCAAGCTTTTCACTTGGACCTTCATGACACAAGCACATGGTTAGGTGCAGCTTGATTTAGCCGCTTAGGCCTGGATTTTATTTCCTTGGGCCCTCCTATCCATTGATGCTCAAAGAATAAGAGAAGGAAGGGCATGAGATACAGGAGCTAAAGTGCCAGAAGCTGTCTCTTGAAGAGCCAAACATCTCACAGATTGAGGGAGCACCTCTCTCTCAAAATAAAGGTTGTTGGTTCCTAACTTTGTGATGACTTCTGTTATTAGAGACCTATTTTAAGAGTTACATGAGCATTAGTATTAGAGTCGTTTATTTTTTTAGTATTAGTAGCATTTAAATTTCCATTTTAATTTTCTACTATTTTAATAAAATTTGAATTGCATGAGTAGTACTATATTTTTATCAATTTGGCTATAATTTATTCTTCTTATCATCACTAAACATGAATAAAATAGTAGATTTTTTTAGAAGAGCAAAGGTGCAAACATTTCGAGTATATAATAAGAAAAATCCAAATTATTTATACGTGGTGGCATCACTTTAGCTCTCTGAATGAATGCATAAACAGTGCATATTTTCTTTATATACTAAAATTTAAGTAATGTTTGGCTCTTGAAAGAATGAGGTAAACAGAAAGATGTTATTGATAATCTGAAATATCATAAAATTGATTCTTAATGCAAGAAAAAATAGTATTAAAAAAAAGCCAGTAACCCTTTAAACAAAAAGGCAAGGGTGAAATGGATCCAAGGCTTTGAGCATCAATGGATAGGAGGGCCCAAAGAAATAAAATCCTGGCCTAAGTAGCTAAATCAAGTTGTCCCTAACCATGTGCTTGTGTCATGAAGGTCCAAGTGAAAAGCTTGGACTGAGTGGTTAAAGTCGTGATCCAAAGCAAAAGAGTGTGCTTAAGAACTCTGGGCACCTCTAACTGGGGACTCTAGCAAAGCTGAGTCACAATCTGAAAAAGGTTCACCCACTTATGTGTCCGTGGCATTTATGTACCCGGTGGTAATACTGGAAAACAAATGCTTAGGGTCACAGCCAAGACTCAAAGAAGCTGTGTTCAAGAATCAATCAAACTTAAACTAGGAAAATCAATAACCTCATATGCATGCTGAGTAATGAAAGAAGCCAATCATTATGAGTTTCAGAGGATAAAGTGAGATGCCAAAACTATTCAGAAGCAAAAAGCTATAAGCCCCGCTCATTTAATTTGAATTTGAGCTTCATTAAAGACGCTGAGATTTTATTGCACCATAATCTTCTTTTTATCCTATTTTATTTGTCTAGTTTATTAGGAACAAGCAACAGTTTAAGTTTGGTGTTGTGATGAGCATATATTTTATACGGTTTTTGGTAGTATTTTCATATAAATTTTAGCATATTTTATTCACTTTTATTATATTTTTATTAATTTTTATACAAAAATAACTTTTCTAGACTTTATTATGAGTTTGTATATTTTTCTGTAATTTCAGGTATTTTCTGGCTGAAATTGAGGGACCTGAGCAAAAATCTTATTCAGAGGCTGAGAAAGGACTGCAGATGCTGTTGGATTCTGACCCTCCTGCACTCGAAGTCAATTTTCTGGAGCTACGAAAGCTCAATTGGTGCACTCTCAATTGTGTTGTAAAGGAGACATCTTGGGCTTTCCAGCAAGGTATAATAGTCCATACTTTGCCCGAGATATGATAATCCAAACTGGCGTTAAATGCCAGCCAGAGACCCTTTTTCTGGCGTAAAACGCCATTACTGGCACCAAAAGTGGAGTTAAACGCCCAAACTGACACCCAAGCTGGCGTTTAACTCCAAGAATGGCCTATGCACGTGAAAGCTTCAAAGCTCAGCCCAAACACTCACCAAGTGGACCCCGGAAGTGGATTTCTGCACTATCTGCACTTAGTTACTCATTTTCTGAAAACCTAGGTTACTAGTTTAGTATAAAAACTACTTTTAGAGATTTATTTTGGAACTCATGACATTTTACATCTCTTATTGTATCTTCTATGGCATGAGTCTCTAAACTCCATAGGTGGGGGTGAAGAGCTCTGCTGTGTTTCAATGGATTAATGCAATTACTATTGTTTTCTATTCAATCACGCTTGCTTCTGTTCTAAGATACTCACTCGTACTTCAATGTAAAGAATGTAATGATCCGTGGCACTCATTATCATTCTCAAATTTATGAACGCGTACCTGACAACCACTTCCATTCTATTTGAGCTGAACGTAGTCATAAGGCGACAGCTTGAGTGTGTATCTCTTGGGTTTCTAATCCACGAGTTTGACTTGCATCTCCTGACAACAGAGCATTTAAACTCGTGAGATCAGAACCTTCGTGGTAGAGGCTAGAACCAATTGGCAATATTCCTGAGATTCGGAAAGTCTAAACCTTGTCTGTGGTATTCCAAGTAGGATCTGGGACGGGATGACTGTGACGAGCTTCAAACTCACGAATGTTAGGCACAGTGACAATGTGCAAAAGGATAGAGAGATCCTTTCCGACACAAGTGAGAACCGATAGATGATTAGCCATGCAGAAACCGTACCTGGACCATTTTTACTGAGATGATGGATGGTAGCATTTGACAGCGGTGATCCACCAACATATAGCTTGCCATAGAAGGAGTCATGCGTGTTTGGAGAAGAAGACAGTAAGAAAGCAAAGGTTCAGATGACAGAGTATCTCTGGAACCTCAACCTGTTCCTTATTACTGAACCCCAAGTATCATTCATTTTATGTTATTTACTTCTCATAAACAAAATCATTTTTATCACTAATCTCCTAACTAAGAGTTACAGGATAACCATAGCTTGCTTTAAGCCGGCAATCTTCGTGGGATAAACCCTTACTCACCTAAGGTATTACTTGGACGACCCAGTGCACTTGCTGGTTAGTTGTATCGGAGTTGTGAAAAGTGTGAATCACAATTTCGTGCATCAGCTATCAACGAAGAAGCTCTTTTCTATATTGAGAAATTCTAAGCCGGCATAAATCCCAACATCATTTCTCCCTTCTTTCAATTTGGGTTCTCTCTCATTCTCTTTCAAATAGATCCCAATATTTCTTTTGTACCTTAGGTTGAGCCACGGTTAGGGTTCCTCTTGAGTAAACTTCTTGGATTTTGAGCTTTGATCAATCACCCCTTCTTTTTCTTCAATCAACCCCTAAATTAGGAATTTCAAATTTGATTTATTTGCTTGATCGAGGACAACAGAGTAACATAGGTGATATTCCTTATTGATAATCCCAAATCCAGACTCTTGAAAATGTACTTTGACCCCAAGTAACAAATTGAGCATTTGATTCACAGCAGGGATAATCAGAAGCTACTTTCTCCATTTATCCCAAATTGGCATTACAGAGAGTTGATGAAGAAGTGAAAACTTGCATACAAATGGAAATAAATCACCTTTAATTTTTGACTTAGCTTAACATGTCTCTGATTAGCGTGATTGGACATTGCTTTTCTTGAGACTTTCTCTTTCTTTCTTCTCTTGTGATAGAGCTCGAAGAAGAAGCTCTCTCTCTCTCTCTCTCTCTCTCTCATGTTTGTCTGAGGTGAGCTTGAGAAGCTTAACCTAGGATTGATTTACTGATGCTTGAAACAATTTGGGCTCGGTTAGAATTAGATATTCTGTTTAGCCCATTTGATTTTCTTGTTCCTTTCTTTTGGGCTTTGTTTGTGGATCAAAGCGTTCTCCAACAACCTTTATTTCTTTGTTCCAATTGTTTGGGCTATAGTTTCTTTATTTTTGGGCCTATATCACTATCATAAGCAATCAAAACCAATTGGGTGTTTAACCCAATAAACCAATGTTTGTCATCATCATTAAATTAATTGAATTCTCAACTCAACATAGTGCAAAATAGGGCATCGTGTATATGCATGGTACTGTGCGTACGCACGCACCAGACAAATGTCCCAACCTGTACATACGCATCATCGTGTGCATACGCACGACTTGCAAAACTCCTAGAGTGTGACTACGCACGAGACTCCCCACACGCTTTGGTCCGTGCGTACACACACAAACCAAGTTTCCTAGTTTTCAACAAATTCTGTAGAATCCTGTTTCTAAACCCAAATTTCAAATGCCCATAATTTTTTCGTTAAAAATTATTTTTAATCTGTCATTCGAACATCATAAACTTCAAGAACCCAATTTTCATCAAAAATAAATTTTACAAGATTTGGGGTTCAGGAAGCCCACGTTATGGCCCACCGAAATTGGTTCAAAAAAACCAAATTTTACTAAACCCACCACAACTCCAATTTTCCAAAATCCTCATTTCAAAACCAAATGTTTCACAACCAAACAGCCCAAAGTTCTTAAATAATGTTCTCATAATTTTCAATCACTCCAAACATACCAACATATAAATTCATCAATTTCTTACCACAAATCCCATTAATCTCAACAGTTTCACCCAATACTAATACTTCATTATCAATTCAACATCATACTTATCTCATACATACATATAAATAATAATTGCATCAAGACCAACCATTTCTTTATCAAATTCAGCATCACATTTTTTACATATATACATATACCTCAATTCCATCAAATTCAACCATTCAAACATTTAAGCCTATCCTAAGTCAACTAGCTTAAGTTTTCATGCAACATTATATATTAATTACGAGAAACCAAAATCATACATTGGACGATCCCTCCCAAAGCTAAAAACACCTCAAAACCCTCTTCCTCACACAAGCTTCCAAAGGTTCCAAGCTCCAATTCAGCTACTCCGGCTACAATTGCTCCAAATCAAATATTCAGGACCTTTCATTTGACTTCAATTTCACATGCATACAATCTAATTTTGACACAATTTCACAATAATCAACACAAGGTTCACTAATTCACTAATTCACAAAATTTTAGTAGTTTCTCACCTTATCCACAGACGTTTAGGACAAAATCCAGTGATTACCCGCTGTTAGAGTTCACCTAAGCCATCAAATTTACATAATTCGTCAATACCAAAATCCCAAAATTCAAAACTGAAGAGATAAAGGCTGGGTGAAAAATATTAAATTTCTTACCACTTTGTTTTGATGGATTTGAACAAAAATCCGAGACGAACACATGGCCGCTGACAGCTTATTAGTCGAAGCTACGAATTGAAAGATACAAGGATTTGAAGTTGAGAATGGAATGAGTGCCAGGGTTCTATGGTTTCCCCCTTCCTCCTCAGCATGTTTCATTGATTATGGAGGAGAGAAGGCTGAGCTTTTTATTATATATATTGAGGCCTGGTTTAGGCTCAGTTCGACTAATTTGACCTGCTGGTCCAATTTTGGGTCAAAACTTTTAAAATTAGTATTAAAAATTTATATTTTAAATATTTTTACTCTCCTAACTTATTAAAACTTAATTTTCTAATTTATTTGAATAATAATTAATTTATTAGTTAATTATCTATTAATTACTTGGAGTTTATACCCCCAAGAGTTTCTCTGTATTAAATATAAATGTAAATTTCGTATATTCATTGTATTATGAAAGAGTTTAATTTTGATGTGTTGATGTTGTAAATAATTTTACATAATTATTCATCTAAAATTTATGTATTTAAATAATTTTAAATTATAAATTTAAAAATTAGTTATTTTTAATAATGTGACAATACATCATTAAATATCTATATAAATCTTTTTTTATATTATCGATGTATGAAAATTAAATTTATTAAAAGATTGTTTCAAAAGAAAAGCTGTTTCTACACCTTTTATAACTAATTTCACACTTTATTTAATTAAAATTACTTCTAAATTATTAAAATATCCCTTATTTTTAAGTACCATATCCATATTTATTCCTATGAAATTGAAATATGACTTGTTATCTTTACACACGGAAAGTTTTAAGTTGGAGCAGTTTAATTGTAAAGGTTTGATAAGTAAATATGCTTACATTTTTTTATTTGGCTGCCCTCTTTAACACCAAGTTTACAAGAAATGCTCAATAACAAGATATGAGGGTCGCTGATGTAGGATTGATGGTGTGACTTATTTTATATGGATGAAAGATATAATTTGAGAATAGAGTATTTTGTAATGTTAGGTATCAGTAATGTTCTGAGAATTTGGACTGGTTTTTAAATCCGTCGAGAGACCAATTCAAAGATTTGATGCTTAATTGTGATTTAACTATCATTGAATTGACTTAAATAAATAAAGAATAAAATTATTTAAATTGTTAATATACAATTTTAAATATTTAAAATTAAAATTTAATATTAACAAATTTAAAATTTTATAATCCTTATATTTGTACTTTACACTAATAAATTTTTAATGATGCTACATGTATAAGTATTTTTGTAGCCAAACTCAATCAAGTTAGTTCAGATTCAGCAAAAACCACTCACACAACATGTGCACTCGATTTTTTTGTTCTTCGCGATTTTTCTTATAAGTGGTGGAACTTAAGTGAGGCAATGCGGCTATGGCTTTCCCAAACTTTTTATAAAAAAAATTAGTAATTTTGTTTTAAAAAATAAAGAATAGTTCAGTTGGCTCAAATACTTAACTATGACTATTTTTATTGTATAATAATTTTTAATTTTAAACACTAAAAACATATCAGATTTGGCTGAATTGGGTGGGCTTTGTTAAAAAAAGATAAGAATAAAAAAGATCACACACAAAACTAATACAAGTTTTGAACATTAAAAATATTTTGGATTTAGGTTGAACATGATGGGTCTTTGTTAAAAAAAGATAAAAATAAAAAAGACCATTTAACAAAACTAATGCAAGTTTTAAACATTAAAAACATGTTAAATTTGAGCTGAACTAGGTGGACTTTTATTTAAAAAAAAAGAGATAAGAATAAAAAAGATCATCTAACAAAACGTGCACACAAAGCTAATACAAATATAAAAAATTAGGTATTTTTTATTTATTTAATTTATTATTATTTTATATTTTATTGTTTATTTAATTTAATTTTTTATATAATAAAAAATATTAGAATATTCAATAAATATTAATATTATTATTTTTGTATAAATTGATAAAAAATTTAATAAATATTATAAATTTTAATATTTATTTTTTAACATTTTTTACATATTTTATAGAATATATATTTAAATTTTTATACAAAATAATGATGAAAAATCAAAGAATTGATGCATTTTTTAAGAGGAAGGCTAATGTTCAAGAAGGAGAACATATAACTTCTACAATATCAACCTCTGTAGATAGTTCATCTACTTCAATGAATCACGAAGAAAGTGAGATACAACATTCAAAGATTCAAAGAGTTGCATATGATGAGTTTGACCTTAATTCTTTGGAACGAGACCCTGGATAATAGCTTCAAATTTGGCAACATCATCCAAACCAGAAAGATGAGGTTAGATGAGCTTATCGTAAATAGGATCTATGTCAAAAGCATGTTGATAATCATCCTCTCTCTGGTACAAAACATCCAAGACGATCTCAATATGATTGGTTTGGTATTTTTCCTTCATGATTAGAGTATTCACCTTCCGAAGATGTTGTATATTGTTTATTTTGTTATTTGGTTAGCAAAATTTAGAAATCGAAAAAATGTTAATGATGGAAAGTATTGTGCTTTTCTTAAATATATTGGAGATTCTTGCTCATCACACAATAATGCAGTTGGAGCATGTCTAGATTTATTGAATCAAGCAAGTCATATCCAAAATGTAATTAAGGATCATACTTCTGAGAAAATTCAAAGAGTCGATTGCCTCTAAAATCCTCCATTAATGCAACTCGTTGGCTTACATTTCAATCTTGTGCTTCAGAGGCCATGATGAGACTCCAGAATAAAAAATTGAGGTAATTTTCTTAAAATGATAAAACTTATAGCATCTTACAATGATGAAGTTGTAAAAACTGTTAAAAAATACTCCATATAATGCTAAATATACTTCACATCAAATTCAAAAAGAAAGCTTGCATATTCTCTCAAACAAGGTGAGAAAGCATATTTGTAAGAAAATTGGAGATTCTAAATTTTGGATTGTAGTAGATGAAGCTCGTGAAGAATCCAAAAAAGAATAAATGGCACTTGTTTTGAGATTTGCTGATATACATGATTTTATTCAAGAGTGTTTTTTTATCTTGTATATGTCAAAGATACTACATTATTAACTCTGAAACAAGAATTGTGCGACATTCTTTCTCGACATGGTCTTGATGTCTATAATACTCATGGTCAAGGATTTAATGGTGCCAGTAACATGAAAGGGGAACGGAATAGGTTACAAGCATTATTCTTAAAAGATTGTCCTTATACTTACTATATCCATTGTTTTGCTCATCGATTACAACTTATATTAGTTGTTGCATCAAGAGAAGTTATTCTTGTGCATCAGTTTTTTTTAAAATTGGCTTTCATCATCAACATGATTTGTTCTTCTAGTAAGCAACATGATGAGTTACATGTTGCCAAAATTGATAAAATTGTCCATTTATTAGAGATCGATGAACTTGAAACTAGTAAAGGGGCAAATCAAATTGGTACTTTGAAACAAGCAGGTAATACTCGATGGAGTTCTCATTTCTCTTTTGTTTAAAGTTTGATAAATATGTATAGTGCAACGTTGACTGTTTTGTAAAAAAATGTGTGTTGATGGATCAACTTATTCTTAGCATGGTGATGCAAATAGTGCTTACAATGCCCTGACCTTATTTGAATTTGTATTGATCTTGCATTTGATGAAAGATATTATGGATTCTTTGTCAAGCTTTACAAAAGTAGTCTCAAGACATAGTTAATGCTATGCAACTAGTTCATTTTACAAAAACACTTATTCAAAATATGAGAGATGACAGTTGGAAGGAATTATTAAAAAATGTGAAATCATTTTGTGAGCAACATGATATTCTAATTCCTAATTTAACTGCTTCTTATGTTGCAAGGCAAGGACGCTCACGTCACTAAAAAGATCATATTACCATCGAGTATTATTTTAGAGTGGAGATATTTTTAGTCACAATTGATAGGCAAATTACAAGAGTTAAATAGCAGATTTAATGATCAAGCAATGGATCTACTAAGTATGAGCTGTACTCTCATGCCTAAGTATGCTTACAAAAATTTTGATATTGCTGAGATTTCTACTCTTGTTGACTACTACTATCCTGAAGACTTTACTGAACATACAAAAGAAGATTAATTTGCCTTTTCAGCTTCAACGTTTTATTCTTGATGCTCGTCAGCATCTATAAATGAAGAATTTGTCAACTATTCATGAACTGTGTAGATGTTTAGCAGAAACAAAAAAGTCAAAAATGTATTACTATAGAGCGATCATTAACTCTTCCAGTTGCTACACCTGCTATAGAGCGATCATTTTCAGCAATGAAAATAATAAAAACAAGGTTAAAAAATAAGATGGAGGACGATTTTCTCGCGGATAGTTTGGTTATTTACATTAAGAAAGAAATTGCTGAAAAGTTTAGTTCTGATTCAGTTATTGAAGATTTCAAGTCACTAAAAACTCAAAGAGTACCATTATAAATTATTTTATATTTTTTATCTGTAGAATGATTCATGATCTTATTAGTAACAAACTTAAAAAATAATTATATTTATAAATTTTATTTTGATATAAATATTATTATTAAATTTTTATGTTAAATTTTTCCCCCAAAATTTTGTTTCAAGCTCTGTCGCTAGGCGCAACCCCCGCCACCACATGGACTTCAGTAGCCAAACTCCCTTTATGATCAACCGTTTCATTAAATAAACATAACATATTCATATTTGCATATTCAGGAAATTTTGGGACATGCATAGCTGCGAGATCTAGAGTTCGCATAAAAGACGGAACATCAAAGAGGTGCTGGTTTATAAGTGCATATGCTTCATTTTGCACTGCCAGATTGCCAGCCTTGTCTCTATCATCATTTTGTCATCGACTTCGTAGTTGGCTTCGAACTCCTCCTCACTATCGTTGTTATATTCTTCCCAATCTATATCCCCAAACTAATCCATATTCACCTCCTCGGCAACCACGTCCAATCCCGTCTACTATTCAAACTCAACGTACAACTCCATCGTCGGCAACTACATACGTCGTCAGTGATGGACATTATTTAAAACTGTATCAGCCGCCCACCAAATACTTGTACAGGATTCTTGTATAAAATGTTACCCACCCTCTTTCAAATGTGACTTTGTATATTCTCACAAAGACTATTTTGCAACTCTACAAAACTTATGCTGCATGGAATAGCAAAGGAAAATGGACATTCACAAACAAAAGTCATTCCTTTGCGTGTGTTTAGTATAATCTTACTGTTATAATACACTCGTAAATTTACAATACATTTCATAACATCAACTTCACGTCACCCAATTTTTTTGACACTACTAATCGTCAAAAAAAAAAAAAAACTCACAAGTATGAAGGATAAAGAAATGAGACTTAATATAAAACTCAGATAAACTAACAATAATATTTTTAAACATACAAGACTCTTGATTAAAATATTTTATAATAAAAAAATTTTAAGAAATATAAAATGCAACCTACATTTTATTATTTCGAAAAGAAATATAGTTAAAAGTAACTTGCATTTTGCAGGCTTTGAATTTGAAAAATCAAAGAAAGTAAATCACTCCCTATATTTTGTACTAACATCATATTAATCTAATTACTTTGTACACATCGGTTTCAACATCAAACACTAAATTTCTTTTTATATAAAAAAATTTAGCCTAGTATATACTAGTATTATAGTGAATACTAGCATATATATTATAAGAAAATTATCACGTATTCTGGTGTATTTTACTGGAATACGATATATCATTGTACGACTCGGTTATGAGTATCATGAAACAATATTTACCATGAGAAATTATAAATTTGGGTCAGCTTTTATCGTAATTTGGCACTATTAACTTCACTTGTAGCCATGACTTTCCAAGAAGTAAAGAATGTTCATGAGTTTTGATAAATCCATATTTTACGATATATTTTGAATTGATTTAAGTAGATTTTATCATATAAATCTACATTTATTCATTTAAATAGCATGTTTTTGAGATTTTTTTTTAAAATGTGCTTGAAAGTAAAAACATGCTCTTTTGTACTTAATTTAGTCATATTTTATTCACTTTAATCCCATTTGGTGCCTTGATGTATTTGTTGAGTGATTTCAAGTTTTCAAGGCAAGTCTGGGTTGAAGAAGTGAAGAAAGAGCATCCAAAAGGAGAGAAATCATGAAGAAAATGGAGTTTGGAAGCTGCTGCAAAGGTGCGTATGCACAGTGATGCATGCGTACGTACAACGGTAATTTCGTGAAAAGATGCATACGCACCAATTGTTGTGCGTACGCACGATGGGAATTTTGCGCAACTGTGCGTACGCATCATAGGTCGTGCATACGCACGACTGCATGCACGTGAGCTCATTAATGCAAATCATTGGGGGCGAATTTTGGGCCTCCAAAACCCAGTCCTACTCATTTTCTGAAGCTATTTAAGGCCAAAGTGAAAAGGAATGAAGGGGGCAATTATGTTTAGCTTTTAGGATGTTTTCTCATAGTTTCTAGAGAGAGAAGCTCCCCCCTCTCTCTATAATTAGAGTTTTTAGCTTAGTTTCCTTTTAATTTCAACACTTTAATTCTTGTTTTAGTGTAGATTTATTTATGTTTCCATGTTCTTCTATCTTGTTCTTCTTCTTTTTCATTGTTATTTCTTTTCTTTTGTCACTTTTATGTTATGAACATCTTTGTTAATTTTTAATTTTAATTAATGCAAATTTATGTTTTCATGTTGATTACTGCTTCCTTTAGTTGTTATTGTCATTTTCTTGCTATTGGTAGTTAGATTTTATTTTTAATGCAATTTAATTTGATTTTATTTTCACGCATACGAAGTGTTTGATAAAATGCTTGGCTTAGTTTTTATGTAATTTTTCTCCACTCTTGGCTTGAAATTGATGACTTTGGTGACCCTTGAATCATTGATGTCCATTCTTGTTGATACATTAGAGTAGTTAGTTGATTTGGTCTCCATTGACCCTATGTGACCCTAAGTATTGACATAGGACTTATGGATTGAAATCAACTATGCCTACTTGACTTATCCTCAAAGTAGGGTTGACTAAGTAGAATTAACTCTTCATAATCATCACATGTTTGTGGTCAATGGCTAGGATAGGTAACCTTAGCTCTCAATTTCTCGTACATGAAGTTTCCTTTTCTTGTATTTAATTGCTTTGATGTTTAATTTCTTGCATGTATAGTTTTCACACTCTTAGTTGAGAAATTGGGTATTTGGGTAAAATTGAGTTGTGGATGTTCATTCCGCTTTGTGTGAGAATTGTTAATTGGTTTGGTTTTTCTTGACTCTAAGTGACCCATTAGTGTTGACTTAGGACTTAGGGATTGGAATCAATTATGCCCTTTTGACTAATTCTCAAGTAGGATTGACTAATTGGGATTAACTCCACACAATTGTCATGTTTGTGGTCCATAACTAGGATAGGAATCCTTAATTACCCACTTCTTGCCAATAGTCCTTTTTAATACTTAATTTCCATTTGCATTGCTATTAATTGCTTTCCTTTTAATTCCTTGCATGTTCATTTAATTTCTTGCCTGTTACATTCCTTGCCTCTCTTGCAATCCCAAATCCCCATTTCCCCTATTGCCAATAATTGATCACCTTAATTGCAACTCCTAGGGAAGAACGACCTGAGGTTGAATAACTCTTGATCTCGGTTACTTTAAATTTGAATTCAAAATTTGATCGTGAGAATTCATTGTTGGTTTGGACTATGCTACCAATTAATTGATGCTTGTTTTGATTGATTCCAAACAATACAAGAATTCTCACGTTATCAAATTTGGCGCCATTGCCGGGGAGTTGCAATGGTGTATGTTTTTGGCTATTGTGCATATGTAAATATTGTGAATAGCTTATTTTTGGTTGATTGTGAATATGTTTTTCTTGTTTGCTTTTTGTTTTTCTTGTTGGGAGCTAATGGCTTGTTGGACACTCCATCCAAGTTTGGTGCAATCAATAGAGATTTTGTAGACTCAAGCATTGTTAGAGCTTCTCAATAAAGTCCAACTTAAGGACTCTAAATAGAAGTGCTAGGTGAGAGACACCCCACCATGGTAACACCTTTCTAACATTCTCTTTGTACATAGTTTCAATTTATTGCATTTTGTCTCTTGTAGATAGCTTAGGCTTAGTTTAAATTCAAGCTTAATTTGCTTAGATTTTAGTTTAGATTATGTGTTTTTGATGAATAATATGTTTTGGGGTTGAAAAGCTATTTTGGATTTCAAGTTTGGTGCCTTAGAGCACTAAAATTTTTTGAGAAAAACAGAGC
Source organism: Arachis hypogaea (assembly GCF_003086295.3). Classification (NCBI taxonomy): domain Eukaryota; kingdom Viridiplantae; phylum Streptophyta; class Magnoliopsida; order Fabales; family Fabaceae; genus Arachis; species Arachis hypogaea. The sequence goes on along the minus strand of NC_092044.1, from coordinate 92,803,802 downwards.
ATGTGCGTGTGCACACACCTGTGCGTACGCACACAACCCCAATTTTCACGTTCTGTGCGCGCGTACACCAGCTTATGCACCTTCTGCTGGGAGCATTAGCACACCTTGTGTCTCCGCACCCTCTTCCTTTAGCCTCTTGTGCGTGCGCACGGACCTGTGTACGCACGCACAAGCGGCAAGTGTTCTGTGCATGCGCACACGCTGGTGCGTACGCACACGTCTTGATCCCCTCTCTGTTCAGAGCACTCGCACACACCTGTGGGTCCGCTCACCTCCCATTTCTTTACCCCTTGTGCATGCGCACATCTTGGTGTGCACGCACACATCTTGATTCCTCTTCTGCCCAGAGTGTTAGCATATAGTGTGCACTCGCACACCTTCCCTTTTTCCACCTAGTGTGCGTAAACACGTACCTGTGCGTACGCACGTCCCTATTTTCTTCCACTTTACTTTTTTTCTTCTCTTCTCTCTACTTCTTCTCTTCTTCTCTCTTCCACCCCTTTCTTCTCTTATTTTTGCCCTCGTCTCTACTTTCTTTACTTTGTTTTGTTTGCATCTATTTTTTTGTTTTATTAATTATATTAGTTTTAATTTGCTTGTTTATTAGTTAAATAAATTTCAAGTGTTTGATTGATGTTGATTGGGTTGCCTCTTGCTTTGAAGTTTTGGTTTAATTGTTGATGAATATCTGCACTGAGCATTAAGTTTTGTTTGATTGCCTAGATGAATTGTGAGTTTGATTCATATGTTATAGCTACCATATGCATTAAACTTTATCCTTATTTGGCATGCTAATCAAGAATTGTGCACTTTTAAATGATTATGATGATATCTTGGCCATGACCAGCTTATCCCAGGAGTCCAGGCTATCTTTAGGTTCAGAGTCCAACCATGTTCTAGCTCTGTCTTTTACAGCAAAAGGGAAAAGCATGAGCTTGTAGACTTCAGGATCTACTCCATTCGTCTTTACAGTCTCACAGATCTGCAAGAACTTAGTTAAAAACTGATAGGGATCTTCTGATGGAAGTCCATAAAACTTGCCGTTTTGTTGCATTAGAGCAACTAGTTGAGCTTTCAGCTCAAAATTGTTTGCCCCAATGGTAGGGATTGAGATGCTTCTTTCATCAAACTTGGACGTGGGTTTAGTATAATCACCAAGCATCCTCCTTGCATTATTATTTTCGGTTGCCATCTCCTCTTCCTTTTCAAAAATTTCTGTAAGGTTGTCTCTGGATTGTTGTAATTTAGCATCTCTTAGTTTTCTCTTCAGAGTCCTTTCAGGTTCAGGATCTGCCTCAACAAGAATATTCTTGTCCTTGCTCCTGCTCATATGAAAGAGAAGAGAAAAAGAAAAGGAAGAGGAATCCCCTATGTTATAGTAAAGAGGATCCTTATTATTAGTAGAAGAAGAAAGGGGATAAGGATTAAGAAGAAGGAATAATACAAACACAAGGGTAAGGATAGAGGAAGTGATTGGAGATGAAGAGAGGTGAAGAGAAGTGTTAGTAAATAAATAAATAGAAGAAGATGAGAGAGAGAATTCGAAAATTAATTTTGAAAAGGAGTTAGTGATTTTCGAAAATTAATAGTGAAATAAAATTAAAATTAAAATTTGAAATAATTAGTTAATTAAAAAGAATTTTGAAAAAGGGGTGAGATATTTTCGAAAATTAGAGAGGAAAGAGTAGTTAGGTGATTTTAAAAAAGATAAGAAACAAACAAAAAGTCAAATAGTTAGTTGAAAAACATATTAAAATCAAATTTGAAAAGATAAAAAGATAAGAAGTTAGATAAGATATTTTGAAATCAAATTTTTGAAAAAGATAAAAGTTTGAAAAAGATATGATAAAAAGATATGATTAAAAAGATATGGTTGAAAAAGATATAATTTTTAAAATTAAAATTAACTACTTAACTAACAAGAAATTAAAAGATAGGATTCTAGAATTTAAAGATTGAACCTTTCTTAACAAGAAAGTAACAAACTTCAAATTTTTGAATCAATCACGTTAATTGTTAGTAAAGCTTCAATTTTTTTTTGAAATAAAGATAAGAAAAAGATTTTTAAAATTCAATTTAAAAAAATTTCGAAAAATAGTAAAAAAAGATGAAAAAGATTTGATTTTTGAAAAAGTTTTGAAAAGATAAGATTTTTAAAATTGAAAATTTGACTTGACTTACAAGAAACAACTAATTTTAAAATTTTTTGACTAAGTCAACTCAAATTTTCAAAAATTATGAAAAAATTAAGGAAAATATATTTTTTGATTTTTGAATTTTTAATGATGAAAGAGAAAAGCAACTAAAATGACTCACAACATGAAAATTATGAATCAAAATACATGATGCATGCAAGAACACTATGAATGTCAAGATGAACACCAAGAACACTTTGAAGATCATGATGAACATCAAAAACATATTTTTGAAAATTTTTTTGATGCAAAGAAAACATGCAAGACACCAAACTTAGAAATCTTTAATGCTTAGACACTATGAATAAAAAATGCACATGAAAAACAATAAACAACACAAAACAAGAAAATTTAAAGATCAAACAAGAAGGCTTACTAAGAATAACTTGAAGATCATGAAGAACACTATGAATGCATGAATTTTCGAAAAATAATGCACAAAATTTTTAAAAACATGCAATTGACACCAAACTTAAAAATTGACTCAAGACTCAAACAAGAATCACAAAATATTTTTGATTTTCATGATTTTATTATTTTTTGTATTTTTATTTTTTTTTTCGAAAATATTCTTTAGGAAAACGAAAAAGAGAAAAAAAATTTTTGAAAGATTTTTTTGAAAAATTTTTGAAATTAAAAAAAAAAAGAAAATTACCTGATCTGAGCAACAAGATGAACCGTCAGTTGTTCATACTCGAACAATCCCCGGCAACGGCGCCAAAAACTTGGTGGACGAAATTGTGATCATCAACAATGGCTCCAAAGACTTGGTGCTCTCAAACATAAATCACACTTTGTCACAACTCCGCACAACTAACCAGCAAGTGTACTGGGTCGTTCAAGTAATACCTTACGTGAGTAAGGGTCGATCCCACAGAGATTGTTGGTATGAAGCAAGCTATGGTCACCTTGTAAATCCCAGTCAGGCGGATTCAAATTGATAGTGGTTTTCGGAAAATATAAAGAGATACTTAATTAAATAATAAAGGATAGAAGTACTTATGTAAATTCATTAGTGGGAATTTCAGACAAGCGCATGGAGCTGCTTGTGCCTTCTGAATCTCTGCTTTTCTACTGTCTTTATCCAATCTTTGTCACTCCTTTCCATGGCAAGCTGTATGTAGGGCATCACCATTGTCAATGGCTACATCCCATTCTCTCAGTGAAAATGGTCCAAATGCTCTGTCACAGCACGGCTAATCATCTGTCGGTTCTCGATCATGTTGGAATAGAATCCCTTGATTTTTTTGCGTTTGTCATCATGCCCAGCAATAGCGAGTTTGAAGCTCGTCACAGTCATTCAATCCCGGAATCCTACTCGGAATACCACAGACAAGGTTAGACTTTCTGGATTCCCATGAATGCCGCCATCAATTCTAGCTTATACCACAAAGATTCTGATTAAGGAATTCAAGAGATATGCGTCCGGTCTAAGGTAGAACGGAAGTGGTTGTCAGTCACGCGTTCATAGGTGAGAATGATGATGAGTGTCATGGATAATCACATTCATCATGTTGAAGTGCAACGAATATCTTAGAATAAGAATAAGTCGAATTGAATAGAAAATAGTAGTACTTGCATTAAAACTCGAGGTACAGCAGAGCTCCACACCCTTAATCTATGGTGTGTAGAAACTCCACCGTTGAAAATACATAAGTGATGAAGGTCTAGGCATGGCCGAGAGGCCAGCCCCCAGAACGTGTTCACAGGATCAAAAATACAATCCAGGATGAAAATACAATAGTAAAATGTCCTATTTATAATAAACTAGCTACTTAGGGTTTACAGAAGTAAGTAATTGATGCAGAAATCCACTTCCGGGGTCCACTTGGTGTGTGCTTGGGCTGAGATTGAATGTTACACGTGCAGAGGCTTTTATTGGAGTTGAACGCCAAGTTGTAACGTGTTTCTGGTGTTCAACTCTGGTTCGTGACGTGTTTCTGGCGTATGACTCTAGAATGCAGCATGGAACTGGCGTTGAGCGCCAATTTACGTCGTCAAATCTCGAATAAAGTATGGACTATTATATATTGATGGAAAGCTTTGGATGTCTACTTTCCAACGCCGTTGAGAGCGTACCATTTGGATTTCTGTAGCTCTAGAAAATCCATTTCGAGTGCAGGGAGGTCAGATTCCAACAGCATCAGCAGTCCTTTGTCAGCCTTCTTATCAGAGTTTTGCTCAGGTCCTTCAATTTCAGCTAGAAAATACCTGAAATCATAGAAAAACACATAAACTCATAGTAAAGTCCAGAAATGTGAATTTAACATAAAAACTAATGAAAACATCCCTAAAAGTAGTTAGATTATACTAAAAACTACCTAAAAACAAAGCCAAAAAGCGTATAAATTATCCGCTCATTACTTACCCTAGCCTCATTACAACCCACAAAAGACCTCATGATATTTGCATTCATTCATCAAATATTTGAGAAACATGATTAAAGGAGGATTGGGTGATTAAGCCCTAAACACTGAGCGACTAGAGTGTAAACACATTCGGTGAGGGGTTGAATTGCTCAATTCTATGATTCTATCCCTTATCTTGTATCTTCTTGCAAGTTGCTTGTTAGTTTTTGAAAATTTCAAATCAAATTTTTGGACATTGATCATATTACTATAGTTGCTTTGTCTTAGCCCTAACAATTTATTGTTGGATTGATTGAGATTCTTTTGTTTGTTTTTACCAAACTCAGTAGAAACCATAGTATAGATAGAGATAGTTAGCATTTAGTATAGTTGCATGCACATAAGTAGTTGCATTGAATAACTCTTTACCCTTTCATTCATCTCCTTTGGTTGTGATTAGCATGAGGACATGCTATTGTTTAAGTGTGGGGGAATTGATGAATCCATATTTTATGATATATTTTGGATTGATTTGAGTGGATTTCATCATATAAACCCACATTAATTCATCTAAATAGAATGCTTTTGAGATTTCTTCCTAAAATGTGCTTGAAAGTGAAAACATGCTATTTTGTGCTTAATTTAGTCAATTTTTATTCACTTTAATCCCATTGGTGTCTTGATATATTTGTTGAGTGATTTTAGGGTTTCAAGACAAGTTTAGGTTGAAGAAGTGAAGAAAGAGCATCCAAAAGGTGAGAAATCATGAAGAAAATGGAGTTTGGAAGCTGCTACAAAGGTGCGTACGCACAGTGATGCGTGCGTACCCACAATGGCGACTTCGTGCAACGATGCGTATGCACCAATTGTCGTGCGTACGCATGATGGGAATTTTGTGCAACTATGCGTACGCACGATTGCATGCACGTGAGCTCATTAATGCAAATCGCTGGGGGCAAATTCTGGGCCTCCAAAACCCAGTCCTACTCATTTTCTGAAGCTATTTAAGGCCAAAGTGAAGAGGAATGAAGATGGGTAATTAGGTTTAGCTTTTATGATGTTTTCTCTTAGTTTCTAGGGAGAGAAGCTCCCTCCTCTCTCTAGAATTAGGATTTTTAGCTTAGTTTTCTTTTAATTTCAGCATTTTAATTTTTGTTTTAGTGTAGATTTATTTATGTTTCCATGTTCTTCTATCTTGTTCTTCTTCTTTTTCCTTGTTATTTCTTTCTTTTGTCACTTTTATGTTATGAACATCTTTATTAACTTTTAATTTCAATTAATGCAAATTTATGTTTTCATGTTGATTACTACTTCCTTTAGTTGTTATTGTCATTTTCTTTCTTTTGGTAGTTAGATTTTATTTTTAATGTAATTTAATTTGATTTTATTTTCATGCACACGAAGTGTTTGATAAAATGCTTGGCTTAGTTTTTACATAATTTTTCTCCACTCTTGGCTTGAAATTGATGACTTTGGTGACCCTTGAGTCATTGATGTCCATTCTTGTTGATAGATTAGAGTAGTTAGTTGATTTGGTCTCCATTGACTCTATGTGACCCTAAGTATTGACATAGGACTTACGGATTGAAATCAACTATGCCTATCCTCGAAGTAGGGTTGACTAAGTAGGATTAACTCTTCATAATCATCACATGTTTGTGGTTAATGACTAGGATAGGTAACCTTAGCTCTCAACTTCTTGTCAAGATATTTCTTGCACATGAAGTTTCCTTTCCTTGCATTTAATTGCTTTGAATTTTATTGCTTTGATGTTTAATTTCTTGCATGTTTAGTTTTCATACTCTTGGTTGAGAAATTGGGTGTTTGGGTGAAATTGAGTTGTGGATGTCCATTCTGCTTTGTGTGAGAATTGTTAATTGGTTTGGTTTCCCTTGATTCTAAGTGACCCACTAGTGTTGACTTAGGACTTAGGGATTGGAATCAATTATGCCCTTTTGACTAATTCTCAAGTAGGATTGACTAATTGGATTAATTCCACACAATTGCCATGTTTGTGGTCCATAACTAGGATAGGAATCCTTAATTATCCACTTCTTGCCAAGAGTCCTTTTTAATACTTAATTTTCGTTTGCATTGCTCTTAATTGCTTTCCTTTTAATTCCTTGCATGTTCATTTAATTTTTTGCCATTTACATTCCTTACATCTCTTGCAATCCCAAATCCACATTTCCTCCCCTAGCTAATAATTGATCACCTTAATTGCAACTCCTAGAGAAGAACGACCCGAGGTTGAATTACTCTTGATCTCGGTTATTTTGTATTAAATTTCTGTTTGCATTTTATTTCTATTTTAGTAATTATGTTAGTCTTTGCTTTAATTTTTTCTAATTGAATAAGTTGCAAGTGTGTGATTGATGCTTGATTGGGTTGCTTCTTGCTTAAGACTTATACCAATGCACTTATACTTTGCTTTAATTTACTAGTACCTAGTGCGTTTGAAAATCCATGTTTTCATTGTACGACTAGGACAAATTATATAAGTGCATTGAATTAAGTGATTTGTGTTGAGATTACTTGTTCATCATGATTTTCATATGAATTTCATCACATGTCCGGTACTTGTTCCTTGTTAATGCTTTGCATTTGTTTGAGTGACTTAACTTGATTTTTATCAAGCTTATCACTTTTGTAACAAGTACTTTTCCATGTGACTATTGCATTATGTGTCATGATGAATAAGTAGTTTTTCGTTCATTGATGGATTGGTTGTTGTTTATTGTGCTATTTTATACCAATTTTGCGCTTTCACATGCACAATTTCAATAACCAATATCAAATACTCAATTCACTTTTGTGTTACCTAGGGTTGTTTGTGCCTTAAGTTTTGCTTATACTTCACTTGCAACCTAGGGTACTAAATTGAGGAACGCATGCTATTTCTTTTGAATAGGTGGTTGTTGTTTTTACCCCGCCAATGTCTGTGTTCTAAATTGTGCGTGCATTTAGAATACACACATTGCCTTTTATCATACCACATACATCTTACTTTTCCTCAATTATTGTTTATTTGTTTACAAAGCAACCGGAGCCCCCGGAGCTCACCAACTGAAGAAGGAGTGTTTTAGAGCTTCAGTCCCCCCGGATTGTGTTCGTGCACTGAGGACCGTGCAACGCTTAAGTGTGGGGGAGGATTCATCATTTTGGGGTGTAAACTTTCTTTTCCGAACACTTTGCACTTTATTTTCGCTTCTATTTTATTATATTTCTTGTAGATATGTGAGTGTTTTTTATTGTTGCATTGCATTTTTTTTTGGTAAATATATATTTTAGACTATTCATAGGCTATATCTATTGCATTTTTGCATCTTTTGCATGATATATAGCTTATAGATAGAAGTTGTGATTGGATGATGTGAATAGTATAGCACCTAGTTGAATGTTGTTCCTAATTGTTCATGTTAATTTTTAGTTGTTGAAAATTAGGAAAAGAACTAGGCAATTTTGAAAAATTTTACATCCATCACAACATTATACATGCATATAGGAAATAATTTTGGTGAAAAACAACAAAGATTTTCAAGAATTTTGTTTCAAGGGCACTCTATTGAATTGATTGAAAATGGTTTTCGAAAACTTGCTTGAATAATTTTATGGAACATAGAAGAGGAAAAAACAAAATACCTTGTGAGTATTGAGCTTATATTGAGTGGTTACACATTTTAACCACTAATTTTGTTCATTGTGTGTTATATCTCTTCTATGATTGTAATCTTGGTTTTGCTTGATTCTTTTTTTTCGATGATTGATGTTTTGAATTGCATTGAGCATGATTGAGGCCATATTTAATGAAAGCTTACTTTTCCCATATAGCCTACCCTTTGCATCTACCATTGTTAACTTCCTTTGAGCTTTACTTACCTCCATTGTTCTTGATATTAGCACATCACAATCCTAAGCAAAAAATCATAATTTACCTTGGATTGTATCCTTGATTAGCTTAGGTTGAGGAGTGTATTTCATTTAAGTGTGGAAGAATTTTGGGAAACATTGGTAGTGAATGAAAACATTTTCATTGAAAATTTTGAAAAATGGGAGCATTCATGTATAAACTACTAAACCATATGCATTTATCTTTCATTTAAAAAAAAACTTCATCAATAAAAAGGGAACAAAGGTTGTCCCTAAGAAAAGAAAAGTGAACAAAGAATGCATATGTGAAGTGAATGAAAAAAAATCATACATGAATGTTTGTGAAAAAGAAATGATGGGAAGTTAGGATTGCATATCTTTGTTATTGGATTAATAAAGGTCGAGTGGGAGACTTAAACTAATCAAGAATTCAATCATTTTAGTCCACTTGTTTGTTGATTGTTAGATGAAAAGCAAAACGTTGAAAGCATAATTAGGAGAAGATTTGAGTGAATTGACCCTTAGACACCGAGTGATTAGAGTCTATACACACCTAGTGAGGGTTCAATTACTCAATTCTATGTTTCAACTTATCTTATCATGTGTTCTTGCAAGTTGCTTCATTTTTAATGACTTGAACCAATTCTTTAGATTTTGGTTGCATTGGAGGATTTCATTGCTTAGCCCTATTTGTTTATACTTGCTTGGAAATTTGTTTGTTTTGTTTTCACCAACTTCATAGGAAACTATAGATAGATATATAGGTATAGATAGTATATACATACTTGCATGCATATAGATAGTTACATTTAATAAGTTGGATTTGGATCCTCTAAAGTTTGAATTTCACTTTAAACAGTAAAGTGTGATCTTCTACCCTTGAATAGTTTCTCTTTCATATTTGTTCTTGGTCCCACCTATAAAATCAATGGTGAGAGATCACATTTTACTCTCTAAAGTGAAATTCAAACTTTAGAGGATCCAAATCCTAATAAGTTGATTACCCCTTTTGATAATTTTTCTTGTTGGTTTAGCATGAGGACATGCTATTGTTTAAGTGTGGAGAAATTGATGAATCTATATTTGACGATATATTTTGGTTTGATTTGAGTGGATTTCATCACCTAAACCCACATTTATTCATGTAAATAGCATGCTTTTGTGTTTTCACTCTAAATTGTGCCTAATTGTGAAAACATACTATTTTGAGCTTAAATTAGTGATTTTAATCCCACTTTTATGCTATTCGATGCCATGACATGTTTATTGAGTGTGTTTAGGTCCTAAAGGCAAGTTTGGCAAGACAAAAGTGGAAGGAAGCATGTACAAAAGGAGAAAACATGAAGAAAACAAAGGACAAGCACACATTGAAGTGTGCGTGCGCACAAATCACTCTGCGTACGCACAAGAACCATAAAGCCATGTGTGCGTACGCACAGGTCCCAAGGCGTGACTATTTATTGCAAATTGTTGGGGGCAATTTCTGGGACTCCAGAGCCCAGTTTTTGGACTTTCTGAAGCTGATTCTTCCTATATCTAAGAGGGCCTCACTCCATGTGAAAGGGAGGAGAAATTAAGGTTAGTTTAGCATTATGTAGGTTGTTTTCTAGAGAGAGAAGCTCCCCCCTCTCTCTAGAAATTAGGATTCTTAGTTTATTTGCTTATAATTTCCCCTTTTTAATTCTTTTTTAATCTAGTTTTTCTACCTTTCTTTGTTCTCTTGTCTTAATTTCCTTATTTATCATGTTTATTTCTCATTTTAGTTGTCTTTTATGTTTATGCACACTCTTGTTACTTTAATTTACATTTAATGCAATTTTATGTTTCATGCATCTTTATTGTTTAATTGAGTTGTTATTCTTGCTTTCCTTGTTTTTGGTAGTTGTAGAATTTATATTTCTTGTTATTTTACCATGCTTTATTTCTATGCCTACCAAGTATTTGATAAAATGTTTGGTAGAATTTTAGCATAATTTTCTCACTTTTGGTTGGAATTTGGGTGTTTGGGTGAATTTGAGTGGTGGATGTCCATTCCACATTGTGTGAGGGTTGTTAATTAATTTGGTTTTCTTTGACTCTAAGTGACCCATAAATAGTGTTGACTTAGGATTTAGGGATTGAGAATAATTATGCCTAGTTAACTTACCCTCGATATAGGGTTAACTAATTGGGATTAATCCACACACAATTACTATGTTTGTGGTCCACAACTAGGATAGGAAGCCCTAATTTATTCAATTCTCACCAAGAACTCTTTTTTACCATTTAAATTCCCATTTTGTTGCTTTAATTTCTTTTCATTTAATTCATTGCATGCCCATTTAATTCCTTGCATTATAACTTCTTGCCAATTGTCATCCAAACTCCCATGTTCCTTCCATAGCCAACAATTTAGTACTTTAATTGCAACTCCTAAGGAAGACGATCCGGAATTTAAAACTCCTAGTTAATTTTGTATTGATTATGACATTTCTAGATTAAAATTTGATATTGGTCAATTGTTGGATTTAAAACTATACTTACAAAGCCAATTTAATTTTGAGATAAATTCCGAACTCGCTTTAAATTTTTATCAAGTTCACAAGCCATTAGCTTAAAAAATAAATTGACATATTTTTTTTGTCATCCTTTGAAATAGTTCATATTATTTACTAAACTCAGGATTCTTCATTTCTTTGTTTTATATTCCATTCAATTTATTATATTCCTTAGTTGTAAAATAAAAATTTTCTTATATATATTTATATACACTTATATATTTAGGCTATTTTTAGGGTTTTTTATATAAATAAATTAAAAATAATATCATTACTTTAAAAAATAAATATTATTTTTAATTTATTTAAAAAAACTTATTTTTTTAATAAAGTTGTGACAATTTTTAATAGCTACTTGTTGGGAGAATTTTTTTTTTGGTTATAATTTGATGTATCGCGTATGAATTTGACCAATGAGATATATAAATGGTCACGTAACTTTCTTATTTTGGCTTGTGTGTAATAAGAATTTTTAATAATGATATATAATCAATAAAGTTTATTATTTTTTACTAACATTTAGTCAATATTCTAAATTTTGTATACTAAATTTTAAATTTTAAACCCTGATTATGATAATATAAAAATAGGATATTAATTAAAATATTAGTTAATATTAATAAAATATGATGATGTTTTAGTATTTTTTATTATTATTATAAGGTTTATGATATTATGAATTGTTGGAATTTTGAGATTATGTTAGTGGGGTTTTTGATATTGTAAAGTGTTGAATTTATGAAAATATTGCAAAAAAAATTTATAATTTTGTGATAAAATTTTTAAAATATATAAAACTCTAAATTTTCAATTTGGTGTTCTTGTCATTCAAAGTTAAACTTATTAGATATAAAGCGTATCAAGCTATCATATCTTCTATGCGTCTACATTAAAAAAAAAAAAAAAATTCTTCTACATACTTGTACATATAAACGATAAAAATGACTTTATCAAACCATTTTTTCTCATTTTTTTCAATTTTTTACAAATTTAAAGAATTTATATTTTTTGGTAAAGTTGGTGATTATTTTAAAATATATAAAACTTGGGTGTCCGTGTCATTCAAAGTTAAACTTATTAGATATAGAACTTATCAAGCTATCCTATTTTCTATGCGTCCAGGTTTATAAAAATGGAACCTTCTTCTACATATTTGTATTTATAAACGATAAAAAATCACTTTATCAAACATTTTTTTTTCTTTTTTTTTTCCAATTTTTCACAAATTTAATTTTTAATTGGGTATGCAATTCCTCGAGTGAATTGATCCAATCCATATCTAATCGGTTTGGATATAGTCCCAAAAATATTTTCTCAATTAAGATTTTCAAACTCAATTAAATCTAACTGTTTACACATTAAAAGACTAACTTTAATCTTTTAAAGACAAGTCAATTACGAGAGTCAATCCAAAATTAAATAACATAGAGACCAACAGAATAGAAAGTTAGAAAAAAACATCTTCGAATTTGTTGGGAAAACTCAATACAGGTTTAAATCAAGAACCTGTCTAACAGCGGAAGCACAAAAAATAATTTTTCCACAACCTGTGTAATTAAATGGGCAACACCAAAGATACTCCAAGTAGCAAATATAATGGCAGAACTTAAATAATTAGATACCAGAATTTTAACTTGGAAAAACCCCCAAAACAAACAACAACAAAGCCTTGTCCCACTAAGTGGGGTCAGCTACATGAATCAAACGACGCCATTGTGCTCTGTCATGTATCATGTCTACAGAGAGACCGTTTACATGTAGATCTCGTTTGACCACCTCATGGATGGTCTTCTTAGGTCTTCTTCTGCCTTTCGCCCTTTGTCCATCTTCCATCTCATCCACCCTCCTGACTGGATGTTCTATCGGTCTTCTTCTCACATGTCCAAACCACCTGAGACGCGATTCAACCATCTTTTCCACAATGGGTGCTACTCCAACTCTCTCCCTTATATCTTCATTCCTTATTTTATCCAATCGCGTGTGACCACTCATCCATCTCAACATCTTCATCTCTGCCACACTCAACTTATGTTCGTGCTCTCCTTTAGCCGCCCAACACTCCGTACCATACAGCATAGCCGGTCTTATAGCGATGCGATAGAATTTACCTTTAAGTTTTAAAGGCACTTTTTTGTCGCATATAAAACCAGATGCACTCCGCCATTTTGACCAACCTGCTTGGATCCTATGATTTACATCATGTTCAATCTCTCCATTATCCTGTATGATGCACCCAAGATACTTAAAACTTTTAACTTTTCGTAAGGTGTTCTCTCCAATTTTCACCTCTATATTGGAGTTTTTCCTTCTCAGACTGAACTTACATTCCATATATTCCGTCTTGCTACGGCTTATGCACAGACCATACGCTTCTAGAGCTTCTCTCCATAACTCCAACTTCTTATTTAGGTCTTCCCTTGACTCTCCCATAAGGACGATATCATCGGCAAAAAGCATGCACCATGGCACAGGCTCTTGGATGTGCTCTGTGAGTACTTCCAAGACTAATGTGAAAAGGTATGGACTTAAGGATGATCCCTGGTGTAATCCTATACCAATAGGGAATTCCTCTGTCACACCACCTTGAGTCTTCACACTAGTTGTGGCCCCATCATACATGTCTTTAATTGCCTGAATATATGCGATCCTTACTCTCCTCTTTTCTAAAACCTTCCATAAGACCTCCCTTGGTACCCTATCATACGCTTTTTCCAAATCAATAAACACCATGTGTAGATCCCTTTTATTACTACGATACCTCTCCATCATCCTTCTTAATAGGTATATCGCTTCAGTGGTAGATCTGCCTGGCATAAATCCAAATTGGTTCTCTGTTACTTGTGTCTCTTTTCTCAACCTCCGTTCTATCACCCTTTCCCATAACTTCATAGTATGACTCATAAGCTTAATCCCTCTATAATTTCCGCAACTTTGTATATCCCCCTTATTCTTGTAGATAGGTACCAAGGTGCTCTTTCTCCACTCATCAGGCATCTTCTTTGACCTTAAAATCTCATTAAAAAGCTTGGTTAACCAGTTGATGCCTTTTCCTCCAAGACCCTTCCAAACCTCAATCGGGATATTATCAGGTCCTACTGCCCTGCCATTTTTCATCTGCTTTAGAGCCTCTTTTACCTCGAAGTCTCGAATCCTTTGATAGTAGTCAAAGTTTTGATCTTCTTCCCTTGTGCATAATCGACCAAGGCTCGGAAGAGTCTTCTATCCCTCATTAAATAACTCGTAGAAGTAGCTCTTCCACCTTTCATTAATCTTCTCCTCTTGAGCCAACACCTCTCCATCCTTATCCTTTATGCACTTAACCTGATCCAAATCTCTCGTTCTTCTTTCCCGGCTCTTTGCAATTCTATATATACCTTTTTCTCCTTCTTTCGTGTCCAAAGACTGGTAGAGACCCTCATATGCTCTTGTTCTTGCTTCACTTACAGCCACTTTTGTCTCTTTCTTAGCCGCCTTATATTTTTTCCAGTTATCTGCATTGCGGCATAAAGACCACTCTTTAAAGCATTCTCTTTTTATCTTTATCTTTTCTTGTATACTCGCATTCCACCACCAGGACTCCTTGTCTCTTGGTCCTATTCCTTTAGATTCACCAAAACTTTCTTTTGCTGTTCTTCTAATAACTTCTGCCATCTCCCTCCACATCTCTTCCGCGCTTCCATTCCCATCCCACCTTGCCTCTTCTCCTACCCGTCTTAGGAAGCTTCTTTGTTCCTCACCTTTCATCCGCCACCACCTCGTCCTTGGGTTCTTCGTATGATGTCTTTTCCTCAACTTTTGCTCAACGCGAAAATCCATGACGAGCACCCTATGTTGTGTTGTCAAATTCTCTCCCGGGATAATTTTACAGTTAATGCAAAATTTCCGGTCGACTCTCCTCAACAAGAAGAAGTCGATTTGAGAGCTTGTCATGCCACTCTTATAGGTTATAAGATGTTCGTCTCTCTTTTTAAAACATGTATTTGCAATGAGAAGATCAAAAGTTGAGGAAAAGTCCAAAATAGTTTTACCCTCGGCATTGATCACCCCGAAACCATGGCCTCCGTGAATACTCCCATATCCAGTCACTTCTCTCCCAACATGGCCATTTAAATCTCCTCCTAAGAAAATCTTATCTCCCAAAGATATGCCTTGAACTAAACTCTCTAGATCCTCCCAAAACCTTATCTTGTGTTGTTCGTCCGAACCCACTTGCGGTGCATAGGCGCTAATCACATGAAAAACACCTCCCTCCACCACAAGTTTGATAGAGATGATCCGATCTCCCACCCTCTTGACATCAACTACGTCCTTCTTCCACTGCTTATCCACAATTATTCCAACTCCATTCCTATTCTTCACCTTTCCTGTATACCAAAGTTTGAAACCAGAAGAATCCAACTCCCTAGCCTTTGCACCAACCCATTTCGTTTCTTGTAGGCACATAATGTTAATCTTCCTCCTTGTCATGGTATCCACCACCTCCATGGACTTTCCTGTTAGAGTGCCTATGTTCCATGTCCCAAATCTCAACCTTTTGTCGCTTCGACCTTTACCTTTTCCTTTGTGAACTAGCTTATTTACCCTCGTTCGTTCACGAAAACGCGAGAACCCTTGCTCATTTAACACTACATCCGGGCACCGATGCAGCAGCTCTTGCTTTGACACCGTACTCGAGCCATACGGCGCGTTACTTCCGGGTAACGACCTAGCTTTAGCGCAATAATGTCTTTGATTCATGTCATGGGGGGTTCGGCTATATTTTTACGTTGGTTGCCGAAGACCTAACACAACCCTCCTCCTTTATCCGGGCTTGGGACCGGCTATGTACCGCAAGTGTAACATAGGCGGAGTTGGAAAAAAAAAAACCCCAAAAGAGGGACAAAAAACCCACGGGACCTAGTCCAGAAAAATCTTCCACTATCAGAATAATGGATACACAAACAGTCTTCCTAGTAACACTAGGGCATCTCAACAATCAACAAAATGCATCACCAAAACTGGTGGAATCAACATAAACCCTCCACAAAAATGGGTATATCAAATCAGGCAAAAGAGAAGGCAATATAACAAATAAGTTATATCCTAATGTTCATCTCTACACCAGGAATAACATATTAAAATTTCATAAAAAATGGAGCAAGTTTACCAAGTCAATGTGATCAAGATAACTGGTGGACGAAATTGTGATCACATCAATGTAGTACTCTTTGTTGTTGTATGGAATAATTATTATGGCTCTTTGCTATGTGTGGACACAACTCCGTTCAACTAACCAGCAAGTGTACTGGGTCATCCAAGTAATACCTTACGTGAGTAAGGGTCGATCCCACAGAGATTGTTGGTATGAAGCAAGCTATGGTCACCTTGTAAATATCAGTCAGGCGGATTCAAGTATAATTGGATTATTGGTTTAAATTTGATTAATGGAATAAATAGAAAATAAAAAAAAATAAACTAAGATAGAAATACTTATGTAAATTAATAGTGGGAATTTCAGATAGGCGTGTGGAGATGCTAGAATCCTCTCGAATCTCTACTTTCCTATTGCTTTCATCCAATCCTTCTTACTCCTTTCCATGGCAAGCTGTATGTAGGGCATCACCATCATCAATGGCTACTTTTAATCCTCTCGGAAAAATGGTCCTATGCGCTGTCACTGCACGGCTAATCGTCTGGAGGCATCACCCTTGTTGATGGCTACATCCCATCCTCTCAGTGAAAATGGTCCAAATGCTCTGTCACAGCACGGCTAATCATCTGTCGGTTCTCAATCAGGTTGGAATAGAATCCATTGATTCTTTTGCGTCTATCACTAACGCCCAGCCTTCAGGAGTTTGAAGCTCGTCACAGTCATTCAATACCGGAATCCTACTCGGAATACCACAGACAAGGTTAGACTTTCCAGATCCCCGGAATCCTACTCGGAATACCACAGACAAGGTTAGACTTTCCGGATTCCCATGAATGCCGCCATCTATCTAGCTTATACCACGAAGATTCTGTTGGGGAATCTAAGAGATATGCGCTCGGCCTAAAGTAGAACGAAAGTGGTTGTCAGTCACGCGCGTTCATAGGTGAGAATGATGATGAGTGTCACAGATCATCACATTCATCAAGTTGAAGTGCAACGTATATCTTGGAATAAGAATAAAAGAGAATTGAATAGAAAATAATAGTAATTGTATTGAAACTTGAGGTACAGCAGAGCTCCACACCCTTAATCTATGGTGTGTAGAAACTCCACCGTTGAAAATACATAAGTGAAAGGTTCAGGCATGGCCGAATGGCCAGCCCCCATGAAGGTCTAAGGACTAGGCGTCCAGAGATGATGAAATATACTAGTAAAAAGTCCTATTTATAATAAACTAGCTACTAGGGTTTACATGAGTAAGTAATTGATGCATAAATCCACTTCTGGGGCCCACTTGGTGTATGGTTGGGCTGAGCTTGATCTATCCACGAGCTGAGGCGTTTATTGGAGTTAAACGCCGAGTTACAGCGTGTTTTGGGCGTTCAACTCCGGGTCGTGACGTGTTTCTGGCGTTTAACTCCAGACAGCAGCACGTACTTGGCGTTAAGCGCCACTTTACATCATCAATTCCCGAGTAAAGTATGGACTATTATATATTGCTGGAAAGCTCTGGATGTCTAATTTCCAACGCCATTGAGAGCGCGCCATTTGGAGTTTTGTAGCTCAAAAAAATCTATTTCGAGTGCAGGGAGGTCAGATTCCAACAGCATCAGCAGTCCTTTGTCAGCCTGCTATCAGAGTTTTGCTCATGTCCCTCAATTTCAGCCAGAAATTACCTGAAATCACAGAAAAACACACAAACTCATAGTGAAGTCCATAAATGTGAATTTAACATAAAAACTAATGAAAACATCCCTAAAAGTAGCTTGAACTTACTAAAAACTACCTAAAAACAATGCCAAAAAGCGTATAAATTATCCGCTCATCACAACACCAAACTTAAATTGTTGCTTGTCCCCAAGCAACTGAAAATCAAAGAGGATAAAAAGAAGAGAATATACTATAAATCCCAAAATATCAATGAATATTAATTCTAATTAGATGAGCGGGACTTGTGGCTTTTTGCTTCTGAACAGTTTTGGCATCTCACTTTTTCCTTTGAAGTTTAGAATGATTGGCTTCTCTAGGAACTTAGAATTTCGGATAGTGTTATTGATTCTCCTAGTTAAGTATGTTGATTCTTGAACATAGCTACTTTTATGAGTTTTGGCCGTGGCCCTAAGCATTTTGTTTTCCAGTATTACCACCGGATACATAAATGCCACAGACACATGACTGGGTGAACCTTTTCAGATTGTGACTCAGCTTTGCTAGAGTCCCCAGTTAGAGGTGTCCAGAACTTTTAAGCACACTCTTTTTTGCTTTGGATCACGACTTTAACCACTCAGTCTCAAGCTTTTCACTTGGACCTTCATGACACAAGCACATGGTTAGGGACAGCTTGATTTAGCCGCTTAGGCCTGGATTTTATTTCCTTGGGCCCTCCTATCCATTGATACTCAAAGCCTTGGATCCTTTTTACCCTTGCCTTTTGGTTTTAAGGGCTATTGGCTTTTTCTGCTTGCTTTTTCTTTTTCTTTCTATTTTTTTCGCCATTTTTCTCTTTTTTTTTCGCAAGCCTTGTTCTTTCACTGCTTTTTCTTGTTTCAAGAATCAATTTCATGATTTTTCAGATCATCAATAACATTTCTCTTTGTTCGTCAGTCTTTCAAGAGCCAACAGTTTTAACATTCATAAACAACAAGATCAAAATTATGCACTGTTCAAGCATTCATTCAGAAAACAAAAAGTATTGTCACCACATCAATATAATTAGATTAAATTCAAGGATAAATTTGAAATTCATGTACTTCTTGTTCTTTTGAATTAAAACATTTTTCATTTAAGAGAGGTGAAGGATTAATGGATTTTATTCATAGCCTTAAGACATAGTTACTAACTACTAATCATCATGAAGTAGAGACACAAAACATAGATAAACATGTAACATAAAAATCAAAAAAACAGAAAAATATAAGAACAAGGAATGAGTCCACCTTAGTGAGGGTGGCGCCTTTTTGAAGGTCCAATGGTGCTTTTTGAGCTCCTCTATGTCTCTTCCTTGCTTCTGTTGCATGATCCCTAGTGATTTTGGTGCTCCTATCCTTAGTTGCTCCCAGTAGTTGTGTGGAGGACCATTTATCCCCTGAGGTATCTCAGGGATCTCTTGATTTGCAGTCAAATGTTCTACCACTGAGCTATAAACCCTTTACATGAGTCTTTCCATCTCCCATGACTCAGAGGTGGAAGCTTTTGTCTTCCCTTTTTTCTTTTCTTCTTTTTCTTTTTTTTTGAATATCTCTGGCCTTAGGTGCCATTAATGGTTATGGAAAAGCAAAAAGCTATGCTTTTACCACACCAAACTTAGAAAATTGCTCGCCCTCGAGCAAGAGAAGAAAGAAAAGATGAAGAATAAGAAGAAGATATGGAGGAGATTGAGGGATTGGTGAAGGGTTTTTGGGAAGTGTGACATGGGGAGGAGTAAAATAGGATTAGGAGGTAAGGTGGGAATATAGTAGGTGGGGATCCTGTGGGGTCCATAGATCCTGAGGTGATCCTGTGGGGTCCACAGATCCTGAGGTGTCAAGGAATTTCATCCCTGCACCAAATAGGCATGTAAAATGCCTTTGCACACCATTCTGGCGTTTAAACGCCGAGTGGTGCACATTCTGGGCGTTCAACGCCCACATGTAACATGTTTCTGACGTTCAACGCCAGTTTCATGCTTGTTACTGGCGTTCAGCGCCAGCTTTTCCTCTAGGCACATTTCTGGCGTTCAAACGCCAGAATGTTGCTTGTTTCTGGCATTCAGCGCCAAATTCATGCTCTGTTCTGGCGTTGAACACCAGCCAGATGCACCTTACTGGCGTTGAACGCCAGCCTGTGCTTCCTCCAGGGTGTGATTTTTCTTCTGCTGTTTTTGATTCTGTTTTTAATTTTTCTATTTTTTTCGTGACTCCACATGATCATGTACCTAATAAAACACAAAATAACAATAAAATAAAATAAAATAAAAATTAGATAAATAAAATTGGGTTGCCTCCCAACAAGCGCTTCTTTAGGGTCAATAGCTTGACAGTGGCTTTCATGGAGCCACAAAGGTGATCAGGTCAATGTTGTATAGTCCCAACACCAAACTTAGAGTTTGGATATGGGATCTTAACACCAAACTTAGAGTTTGGTCGTGGCCTCCCAACACCAAACTTAGAGTTTGACTGTGGGGGCTCTTCTTGACTCTGAACTGAGAGAAGCTCTTCATG
The DNA here is from genome assembly GCF_003086295.3 of Arachis hypogaea. Classification (NCBI taxonomy): domain Eukaryota; kingdom Viridiplantae; phylum Streptophyta; class Magnoliopsida; order Fabales; family Fabaceae; genus Arachis; species Arachis hypogaea. Next base: position 92,783,522 of record NC_092044.1, on the reverse strand, counting down.
CTTACTCTCTTTTGTCACAGAGGGATGGCCATGTGCCTTAAACATAAGGTAGCCCCTATTCAATTGAAGGACTAATTCACCTCTGTTAACATCTATCATAGCTCCTGCTGTGGCTATGAAAGGTCTTCCAAGGATGATGCAATCATCCTCTTCCTTCCTAGTGTCTAAGATTATGAAATCAGTAGGGATGTAAAGGCCTTCAACCTTTACTAACACGTCCTCCACTATTCCATAAGCTTGTCTTAATGACTTGTCTGCCAATTGTAATGAGAACAAGGCAGGTTGTACCTCAATGATCCCCAGCTTCTCCATTACAGAGAGTGGCATAAGATTTATCCCTGACCCCAGATCACACAGAGCTTTTGCAAAGGTCATGGTGCCTATGGTACAAGGTATCAAAAACTTGCCAGGATCTTGTTTCTTTTGAGGTAGAGTTTGCTGAATCCAGGTATCCAGTTCACTAATGAGCAAGGGAGGTTCACTTTCCCAAGTCTCATTACCAAATAACTTGGCATTCAGCTTCATGATAGCTCCTAAATATTGAGCAACTTGCTCTCCAGTCACATCTTCATCCTCTTCAGAGGAAGAATAGTCTTCAGAGCTCATGAATGGCAGAAGGAGATTTAATGGAATCTCTATGGTCTCTATATGAGCCTCAGATTCCTTTGGATCCTTAATAGGAAACTCTTTCTTGCTTGAGGGACGTCCCAGGAGGTCTTTCTCACTAGGATTTTCGTCCTCCTCCTCCCTTGTGCATTCGGCCATATTGATTATATCAATGGCCTTGCACTCTCTTTTTGGATTCTCTTCTGTATTGCTTGGGAGAATACTGGGAGGAGTTTCAATGACTTTCTTACTCAGCTGGCCCACTTGTGCCTTCAGATTTCTAATGGAGGATCTTGTTTCACTCATGAAACTGAAAGTGGCCTTTGACAGATCAGAGACTAGATTGGCTAAATTAGAAGTGTTTTGTTCAGAATTCTCTGTCTGTTGCTGAGGAGATGATGGATAAGGCTTGCTATTGTTCAGCCTATTGCGTCCACCATTGTTAAAGCCTTGTTGAGGCTTTTGGTGATCCTTCCATGAGAAATTTGGATGATTTCTCCATGATGAGTTATAGGTGTTTCCATAAGGTTCACTCATGTAATTAACTTCTGCCATGGTAGGGTTCTCAGGATCATAAGCTTCTTCAGAAGCTGCCTCTTTAGTACTGTTGGATGCATGTTGCCATCCATTCAGATTTTGAGAGATCATGTTGACCTGTTGAGTCAACACTTTGTTCTGAGCCAATATGGCATTCAGAGCATCAATTTCAAGAACTCCTTTCTTCTGAGGTACCCCATTATTCACGGAATTCCTCTCAGAAGTGTACATGAATTAGTTGTTTGCAACCATATCAATGAGTTCTTGAGCCTCTTCAGGCGTTTTCTTTAGGTGAATAGATCCACCTGCAGAATGGTCCAATGACATTTTTGAAAATTCAGACAGGCCATAATAGAATATATCTAATATGGTCCATTCTGAAAACATGTCAGATGGACATCGTTTGGTCAGTTGCTTGTATCTTTCCCAAGCTTCATAGAGGGATTCACCATCTTTTTGCTTGAAGGTCTGAACATCCACTCTCAGCATGCTCAGCTTTTGAGGAGAAAAGAATTTATCCAAGAAGGCAGTGACCAGCTTATCCCAGGAGTCCAGGCTATCCTTGGGTTGTGAATCCAACCATATTCTAGCTCTGTCTCTTACAGCAAAAGGGAAAAGCATGAGTCTGTAGACTTCAGGATCAACTCCATTCGTCTTTACAGTCTCACAGATCTGCAAGAACTCAGTTAAAAACTATAAGGATCTTCAGATGGAAGTCCATAAAACTTGCAGTTTTGTTGCATTAAGGCAACTAGCTGAGGCTTCAGCTCAAAATTATTGGCTCCAATGGCAGGAATGGAGATGCTTCTTCCATCAAATTTGGATGTTGGCTTTGTGAAGTCTCTAAGCATTCTCCTTGCATTGTTATTATTTTCAGCTGCCATCTCCTTCTCTTGCTCTAATATTTCTGAAAGGTTACCTTTAGATTGTTGTAACTTAGCTTCTCTTAATTTTCTCTTCAGAGTCCTTTCAGATTCTGGATCAATTTCAACAAGAGTGCCTTTATCCTTGTTCCTGCTCATATGAAAGAGAAGAAAACAAGAAAAGAAGAGGAATCCTCTATGTCACAGTATAGAGATTCATTTATGTTAGTAGAAGAAGAAAGGGGATAAGAGTGAAGAAGAATGGGTTCGGATTTTTAGATGAAGAGAGGTGAAGAGAAGTGTTAGTAAATAAATAATTAAATAGAATAAGAAAAGAGATAGAGAATTCGAAAATAATTAAAAAAAGTGTTAGTAATTTTCGAAAATTAGAGATAATATAAGATTAAAATTAAAATTTAAAACAAAAAAGAATTTTTGAAAAAGAGATGAGATATTTTCGAAAATTAGAGAGGGATAGGTAGTTAGTTGGTTTTGAAAAAGATAGGAAACAAACAAAAAGTTAGTTAGTTGATTGAAAAAGATATTAAAATCAAAATTTTAAAAAGATAAGAAGATAAGAAGTTAGATAAGATATTTTGAAATCAAATTTTGAAAAAGATAAAATTTTTGAAAAAGATAAGATAAAAGATAAAAAGATTTAATTCAAAAATTTGAAATTACTTACTTCACTAACAAGAAACTACAAGATAAGATTCTAGAACTTAAAGATTGAACCTTTCTTAACAAGAAAGTAACAAACTTCAAATTTTTGAATCAATCACATTAATTGTTAGCTAATTTTCGAAAATATGATATAAAGATAAGAAAAAGATTTTGAAAAATAATTTGAAAAAGATTTTTGAAATTTTCGAAAAATGGAAAAAAATGAAAAAGATATAATTTTTGAAAAAAGATTTTGAAAAGATAAGATTTTTAAAATTGAAATATTGACTTGACTTGTAAGAAACAACTAATTTTTAAAAATTTTTGACCAAGTCAACCCAAAATTTCGAAAATTTGGAGGGAAATAAGGAAAATATATTTTTTTGATTTTTGAATTTTTAATGAAGAGAGAGAAAAACACAAACATGACCCAAAACATGAAAATTTTGGATCAGAACACAAGATGCATGCAAGAACACTATGAATGTCAAGATGAACACCAAGAACACATTGAAGATCATGATGAACATCAAGACATAATTTTGAAAAATTTTTGATGCAAAGAAAACATGCAAGACACCAAATTTAGAAATCTTTAATGCATGGACTCTAACAAACAAAAAATGCATATGAAAAACAACAAACAACACAAAACAAGAAAACATCAAGATCAAACAAGAAGACTTGTCAAGAACAACTTGAAGATCATGAAGAACACTATGAATGCATGGAATTTTCGAAAATAATGCATAAATTTTTTTTTTAAAAAACATGCAATTGACACCAAACTTAAAAATTAACTCAAGACTCAAACAAGAAACACAAAATATTTTTGATTTTTATGATTTTATGATTTTTTTGTATTTTTATTATATTTTTCAAAAATAAAGTTTGAAAAAAACGAAAAAGAAAAGAAAATTTTGAAAAAGTTTTTGAAAAGAAAATTACCTAATCTGAGCAACAAGATGAACCGTCAGTTGTCCATGCTCGAACAATCCCCGGCAACGGCGCCAAAAACTTGGTGGACGAAATTGTGATCACATCAATGTAGTACTCTTTTTTGTTGTATGGAATAATTATTATGGCTCTTTGCTATGTATGGACACAACTCCGTTCAACTAACCAGCAAGTGTACTGGGTCGTCCAAGTAATACCTTACGTGAGTAAGGGTCGATCCAACAGAGATTGTTGGTATGAAGCAAGCTATGGTCACTGCACGAAGACAAATAGAAATTTGATTAATGGAATAAATAGAAAATAAAGATAAATAAACTAAGATAGAAATACTTATGTAAATTAATAGTGGGAATTTCAGATAGGCGTGTGAAGATGCTAGAATCCTCTCGAATCTCTACTTTCCTATTGCTTTCATCCAATCCTTCTTACTCCTTTCCATGGCAAGCTGTATGTAGGGCATCACCATCATCAATGGCTACTTTTAATCCTCTCGCGAAAATGGTCCTATGCGCTGTCACTGCACGGCTAATCATCTGGAGGCATCACCCTTGTTGATGGCTACATCCCATCCTCTCAGTGAAAATGGTCCAAATGCTCTGTCACAGCACGGCTAATCATCTGTCGGTTCTCAATCAGGTTGGAATAGAATCCATTGATTCTTTTGCATCTGTCACTAACGCCCAGCCTTCAGGAGTTTGAAGCTCGTCACAGTCATTCAATACCGGAATCCTACTCGGAATACCACAAACAAGGTTAGACTTTCCGGATCCCCGGAATCCTACTCGGAATACCACAGACAAGGTTAAACTTTCCGGATTCCCATGAATGCCGCCATCTATCTAGCTTATACCACGAAGATTCTGTTGGGGAATCTAAGAGATATGCGCTCGGCCTAAAGTAGAACGGAAGTGGTTGTCAGTCACGCGCGTTCATAGGTGAGAATGATGATGAGTGTCACGGATCATCACATTCATCAAGTTGAAGTGCAATGTATATTTTGGAATAAGAATAAAAGAGAATTGAATAGAAAATAATAGTAATTGTATTGAAACTTGAGGTACAACAGAGCTCCACACCCTTAATCTATGGTGTGTAGAAACTCCACCATTGAAAATACATAAGTGAAAGGTTCAGGCATGGCCGAATGGCTAGCCCCCATGAAGGTCTAAGGACTAGGCGTCCAGAGATGATGAAATATACTAGTAAAAAGTCCTATTTATAATAAACTAGCTACTAGGGTTTACATGAGTAAGTAATTGATGCGTAAATCTACTTCTGGGGCCCACTTGGTGTATGGTTGGGCTGAGCTTGATCTACCCACGAGCTGAGGCGTTTATTGGAGTTAAACGCCGAGTTACAGCGTGTTTTGGGCGTTCAACTCCGGGTCGTAATGTGTTTTTGGCGTTTAACTCCAGACAGCAGCATGTACTTGGCATTGAGCGCCACTTTACGTCGTCAATTCCTGAGTAAAGTATGGACTATTATATATTTCTGGAAAGATCTAGATGTCTACTTTCCAACGCCGTTGAGGGCGTGCCATTTGGAGTTCTGTAGCTCAAAAAAATCCATTTTAAGTGAAGGGAGGTCAGATTCCAACAGCATCAGCAGTCCTTTGTCAGCCTCCTATCAGAGTTTTGCTCAAGTCCCTCAATTTCAGCCAGAAATTACCTGAAATCACAGAAAAACACACAAACTCATAGTGAAATCCAGAAATGTGAATTTAACATAAAAACTAATGAAAACATCCCTAAAAGTAGCTTGAACTTACTAAAAACTACCTAAAAACAATGCCAAAAAGCGTATAAATTATCCGCTCATCAATAACCATGCTCTTTTCCCCAAATTTTTCCTTCTTCTCTTCGACGCTGAAAACCACACCTCCTTTCACTGTTTCATTTTGTTTCAAAAAAGGAGGGCTTCAAAAACCTCATTCTCTCTCTCTCCTTACCGTGGCTTATTAGCCACTCATCTTTCTTTATTTATTTATTTTTTGTTTCTTTTAAAACTTGTGGGCCCCACTTAGTTTGGGGACCCACCAACAAATCTCCCCCTCACCAACTAAGTGGGGATAGGCTGTTCTACCAAGCCCACCTTCTCTTTGCAGGAATCAAACTTCACTGTAGGTAAACTCTTAGTCATCATATCTGAACCATTATCATCAGTATGGATCTTCTCAAGCGCTTGACGTATCCAATGATACCTCACCTCTATATGCTTCGATCTAGAATAAAACGTCATATTCTTGCTGAGATGGATAGCACTCTGACTGTCACAAAATAACACAAACTTCTCTTGATTGATGCCTAACTCTTGTAGGAATTTCTTCATCCACAAGAGTTTCTTAGAAGCTTCAACAACAGCAATGTATTCTGCCTCTGTAGTAGACAAAGCAACATATTTCTGAAGTCGGGATTGCCACGACATAGCTCCCCCTGCATAAGTCATCATATAACCAGAAGTAGACTTCCTTGAATCAAGATCCCCAGCCATATCTCCATCTGTGTAACCATCCAACACAGGTTGGCCACTTCTAAAGCATAAACAAACTCTGGAAGTACCATTAAGGTATCTGAGAATCCACTTCACTGCTTGCCAGTGTTCCTTGCCAGGATTAGAGAGAAACCGACTAACAACTCCAACTGCATGAGCAATATCCGGCCTGGTGCAAACCATAGCATACATCAAACTGCCAACTGCAGATGTATATAGAATCTTCTTCATTTCCGCTTTCTCTTTCTCACTTGTAGGACATTGCTGCGAACTCAGCTTGAAATGACTAGCAAGTGGAGTATTAACAGGTTTGGAATTACTCATGCTAAACCTCTCTAAAACCTTCTCAATGTACTTCTGCTGTGACAACCACAGTTTCCCATTCTTCCTGTCACGAGTGATACTCATGCAAAGGATTTTCTTTGCAGGACCCAAATCCTTCATAGCAAAGGATCTGTTCAAGTGTTTCTTAAGACTTTCAATCTTCTTAGTGTCATGACCAACAATCAACATGTCATCAACATAAAACAAGAGAATTATAAAATCACCATCAGAGAATTTCTTAACATACACACAATGATCAGAAGAAGTCTTACTGTACCCATGACCTTCCATGAAGGAATCAAACTTTGTGTACCACTGCCTTGGCGCTTGCTTTAACCCATATAAGCTCTTCTTCAACTTGCATACAAGGTGCTCCTTTCCTTTAACCTCGAAACCCTCTGGTTGCTCCATATAAATTTCTTTATCTATGTCACCATGAAGGAATGCAGTCTTCACATCAAGCTGCTCAACCTCTAAATTCAAGCTAGCCACCAATCCAAGCACAACTCGAATAGAGGACATCTTCACAACTGGAGAGAAAATTTCCTCAAAATCAATACCTTTCTTTTGCTCAAAACCTTTCACAACCAATCTAGCTTTGTACCTTGGCCATGAGACATTTTCATCCGCTTTCAATTTGAACACCCATTTATTCTTGAATGCTCTCTTACCCTTCGGCAACTTCACCAATTCAAAAGTATGATTCTCATGCAAGGATTTCATTTCTTCTTGCATGGCCTTCAACCAATCTTCCTTATGCTCATCAGACATAGCTTCCTGGTAGCTCTCTGCTCCCCAGTCTCAGTATTCATCACATACTCATGAGGAGAGTATTTCTGAGAAGGATGACGCTCTCTAGTAGATCTTCTCAATTCAGGCTCAACTGGTGGTTCAGGTGGAACTTCAACATCTGGCACCTCAGGTTGAGGTGTAGGTTCATCATGCAAATCATCACCATCATTATCAACTTGTACATCTCCCCCATCAATAGGAGGTCTAGTGGAAGGACCAGGTTCATCATCAACAGAACGTCTAACAGTTACTGTTGGCTTATCTGTCTTCTCAAGATCTTCAATAGTTTGGTCTTCAAGAAAAATCACATCTCGGCTTCTAATTATCTTCTTGCTCACCGGATCCCATAATCTGTAACCAAAGTCTTCGTGACCATAACCCATGAAGATACACTACTTTGACTTCCCATCAAGTTTAGACCTTTCATCTCTTGGAATGTGAACAAAAGCTCTGCAGCCAAACACTCTCAAGTGACTATAGGAGACATCTTTCCCTCTCCAAACTTTCTCTGGAACATCACCATTTTGTGGAACTGAAGGAGAAAGGTTGATCAAATCTACTGTAGTCCTCATTGCTTCACCCCAAAAGGATTTAGGCAACTTTGCATGAGAGAGCATACACCTAACTCTATCATTGATAGTACGATTCATTCTCTCAGCAACTCCATTGTGTTGAGGAGTCTTAGGAACCGTCTTCTCAAGCTTAATCACATGTCCTTTACAATACTCTTCAAACGGACCCCTGTATTCACCACCATTATCTGCTCGAACACATTTCAATTTCCTTCCTGTTTCTCTTTCAACACTTGCATGAAATTGTTTGAAGATACCGAGCACCTGGTCTTTAGATTTCAAAACAAAAGTCCACACTTTTCGAGAATAATCATCAATAAAAGTAACAAAATATGATGCACCACCTAGTGTCTTAGCATCCATAGTGCAAACATCAGTGTGAACTAAATCTAGAACATGTGATCTCCTATGAGGTCCAGAATTATGAAATGATACTCTAGCATGCTTTCCGACAAAACAATGAGTGCAAGTATTTAAAGTTGTACCTTTCACTGGAAGTGAGTGCTTCTTGGCCAAGACGCTTAGTCCTTTCTCGCTCAAGTGACCAAGACGTATATGCCACAAATCAGAAGAGGAATCATCAACTACATTCACATCTTCTTTGCACAACTTTGCTTGCAACCGGTAGAGAGTAGTGAGACTATTATCTTCTCTAGCAACAATGAGAGCTCCTTTGGTAATCTTGCATTTTCCACTACCAAAGGAAGTGTAATACCCTTCTTGATCCAACGCCTTCACTGAAATGAGATTGAACCGCATATCTGGCGCATGCCTAACATTCTTCAACTGCAAGTTGCATCCTATATTAGTTTCAAGCCACATATCACCCATACCAATGATATCACACACTCCTTTATCCCCCAATTTGATCTTGCCAAAATTTCCAGCAGTATAGGAAGTAAAAAATTTACACTTCGGAGTGACATGACATGAGGCACCAGAGTCCATAATCCAAGTGGAATCATCACAGACAAGATTCACATAATTTTCATCATATGTGATAAGAACATCTTCATAAACAATAGCAGCAGTTTCTTTATCACTATCTTTACCTTTGTCTTCGTTTCTTCCCCTTGATTGTTCTCTTTTCAAGAACCTACAATACCTCTTGATATGCCCCGGCTTGCCACAATGGTGACAAATGAACTCCTTTCTTGGCTTGTACTTTCCTCTTGACTTGCTTCGACTCTCTGACCTGTCAGAACTGTGAGGTTTTCTACTTTGACTTCTTCCCCGTGACTCTGAAACAAGTGCTTCTGATTGGGAGGAGGCATTAGTCAAACCTCGCTCTCTTCTTCTGGCTTCTTCATTCAACATACTCTCTTTAACCATTGCTAACGTCAACTTTCCTTTTGGAGCTGAGTTAGTCAGTGTCACAACCAGAACTTCCCAACTATCAGGCAAAGAGCTCAACAACAACAAGGCTTGCAACTCATCATTCAAAGTGATTTCATTATTTGTTAGTTGGTTCACCGTCTCTTGAAAAATACTCAAGTGCTCCGGCATTGATTTACCTTCAACATACTTCATATTGACAAGCTTCCTAATCAAAAATGCTTTGTTTTGCACATTCTTCCTCTCATATAACTCCTTCAATTTCTTCCACATCTTCTCAGCATTCGTTTCGATGTCAATATGTGGATACACACTAAGATCAAGCCATTGCCTAATCAAAGCAACTGCCTTCCGATTCAGTTTCTTCCATTCAGCATCGGATTTAGTACCTTTGGACTTATCTCCCTCCACAGGATCATACAAGTCCTTGCTATACAGCATATCTTCCATGAGGGTCTTCCAAATCGAGTAATTTTGAGAATTCAATTTGACCATATTCGGTCCATGAGTATTTTCCTCCATTTAATCAGCACAGAAATAAACAACCAAAGCTCTGGATACCACTTTGTTGGGAAAACTCAATACAGGTTTAAATCAAGAACCTGTCTAACAGCGGAAGCACCAAAAATAATTTTCCCACAACCTGTGCAATTAAATGGGCAACACCAAAGATACTCCAAGTAGCAAATATAATGGCAGAACTTAAATAATCAGACACCAGAATTTTAACGTGGAAAAACCCCCAAAAGAGGGACAAAAAACCCACGGGACCTAGTCCAGAAAAATCTTCCACTATCAGAATAATGGGTATACAAACAGTCTTCCTAGTAACACTAGGGCATCTCAACAATCAACAAAATACATCACCAAAACTGGTGGAATCAACATAAACCCTCCACAAAAATGGGTATCTCAAATCAGGCAAAAGAGAAGGCAATACAACAAATAAGTTATATCCTAATGTTCATCTCTACACCAGGAATAACATACTAAAATTTCATAAAAAATAGAGCAAGTTTACCAAGTCAATGTGATCAAGATAACCATGCTCTTTTCCCCAAATTTTTCCTTCTTCTCTTCGACGCCGAAAACCACACCTTCTTTCACTGTTTCATTTTGTCTCAAAAAAGGAGGGCTTCAAAAACCTCATTCTCTCTCTCCTTACCGTGGCTTGTTAGTCACTCATCTTTCTTTATTTATTTTTTTGTTTCTTTTAAAACTTGTGGGCCCCACTTAGTTTGGGGACCCACCAACAGAATTATCTCTTACAATATTATAAACAATTAAGAGATTTTAATGATGACTCATTAAATTCCTTAAGTCAACTACACAGAAAAATTCAAAAAGGTTGCGTAAAGAACTTTCTGAGAAGAAGCTACAAAACTTATCTATAAAAGGGAATCAAAATGTAACTTTTCAGTCATCATATTTTAAATTTGAACCCATTTTAACTTGAATGTGAAGTGGTTTTTCAAATGGTGAATTTTCTGGTATGGTTGCCGAAAATCATCCATACGTCTGGATAATGTATGTCAATGTGTAGATTTTGATGCGTGTATGAATTGAAAGCACTGTATTCTGAGCATCTTGATGTAAGATAACAACAGGAGAAGGAAAGCAGTGCTTCTCAGAAGTGATCGCCTCTTAGTTGGAGTGATTATGTTGCTAATGACAATTTATAGTTGTTAATGTTTATAGCAAGTGGGGCAAAGGAGGGGTAATATCTCACAGAGCTTGATACCAGGACAACGTTACTCTGGGGATGAGTGGGTAAGAGAGAGTGGGGCGGCGAACGGCCGGAAGGGAAAAGGATCCGCGGATTTGGAACATGGAAAAATTTCTTCAGCTGGAACAGGACTCGTTCACTATTTTTGTAGACAGGCTGCCGGGGGACATTTCAAAGAAGGAATTGTTTGGCTTGTTTTCTTGGACAGGGAGGATTAATGACATATACCTGTCCAGGAAGACGCGAGGTGGGGCGGTGCATTTGTTTGCGTTCATTCGGTATACTACGAAGGGGGGCTTTGAAGGCAATCGCAGATATGAATAGGACGCAATTAAGGGGAAACAAAATTTTCGTCGGTGAGGCTCGCTTTAGGAGGAATGGGTATAAGGGGAAGTTGGCGCGGGAAACTGCTGATCCGAGGAATGGTACGGCCACTAGGGGAGGTGATCAGGGTAAGCTTCATGCAATGAATGGGGTTCCTGTAGGTGCAAGGGTAGTGGATTGCGGGCCTACACATGTACAGAGCAAGGCCGCGGTGGATGAGAGGAAGTGTAAGGAGCTTGTGCGTGACCCAGAACAAGGGTGTTCAGAGAAGGCCTTTGGGGTTTCCGAGGGTAGGGTCGTCCAAGCGTCAGTGGCAGAGAGCAACTTAGACTGGCTGAGTCGGAGCCTAGTTGGAAGTTCTATGAAAGCAATTGATTACAGCCTATTGCGTGCCATAGCGCGAAGGGAGTGGCCTCACGTAGTGAAGGTTTGTGATTTGGGAGATTACAAAGCATTGCTCGTCTTTGCTAGCAGGCGCAACGCAGATGAGGCCCTTACGTTCAACATGAATGGATTATTGAAAGTTTTCCATCGTGTTGGTCGCTGGACCGAGACTGACCGGTGTGATCGAAGAAGAGTCTGGCTCGAATGCATCGGGATCCCAGTCCATGCTTGGTCCGACGATACATTCAGGTTGATTGGGGAAGAGTGGGGGGCAGTGGTGGCTTGTGATCATGCAGCCACTGCTGGAGATTCCTTCCGCGTAGGTCGGGTTTTAGTTGAGACGAGTAGCTTTGAGGTAATTCATGAACGGATTGGCATCTCTGTAGGTAAGGATATGTTTGATGGGGTTGTCATGGAGGAGGGAAGTGGGGCTCACACCGCCCTGGGCAGGACGACAATGACTGGGATGGATGGTAACCAAGGGCACTGTTCGGGAGGTCAGTGTGCAGGTGGGGGCGAAATCAATGGCAACAGGGAGGATCGGCAGAAACAACTAGAGAGCTGGGCTATGGCAGAGGAGGTAATGGCACTGCCGGGAACAGAGGAAGCAGCGATGAAGGGCCGGGTGGTAATTTCCGTGAATGATTTAGATGAGTGGGATAACAAACTTTCGAATTTTAAATTCAAAAGGACTACAATTACGGATGTTGGCCCCAAGGTGACGCAGGCTGGATATGAAACTCGGAGAGAACGTTGTCATGGGATATGACACATGGGAGGGAGGCTGAGGAAGACATCACTAGTGCTAGAAGGTGTTTGGGGCCAAGGGACGTATTTGGAGATCCTTCCAAGTTAGTGGCCCAAGGGTAGCAAACCAAGGTTACGGATAAAGCTTTGGGCTTGCAGCCGTGCAGCCCATTTGAGGGGTGTGGGAGGAACCAAGAGATGGACAAGGCTGCAATCAACGTGGAGCGGGCTAGTGGACGGGTCAGGCCCAAAGAGGCTTTGCTTCAGGAACTGAGACCTCGTGGGGTTCTGCTGCTTCAACGCGGCGTGACTCTGGACATCGACAGGGAGGGCCAGGCATACCACATGGAGGAACGGTGCAAGGAAGGAGGTGGATTCGGTGGCGCGGAGGGAGGGTCACGGCTGGGCCTACCGTTGGATGGTGTTGAAGGGAATATGCCGGGTTTTGTCCCACGTATAGGTGAGCTCTCCGGTGGGGGATCGACGGGTATCGCCGCGGCTGACGACCGGGTGGGATCGGCAGTGGCAACGGCGTACATGGGGGCCCAGATGGCTGTCAGTGATGATGTGGAGCTGGACATGGCTGAGGGTACGAAGGGGACATTGGGCTGGGCGAAGGAATGTTCTGTTGAGGGTGATAGGGAGAGCCCGATTGGTGTTGATGGAGACGGTGAGTGTAATGGAGAACTGGGAAGCGTGAGGGTTGTGCGGATGACCTGGTGGCAGGGGATGACACCAATCCTGAGAGAGTGGGGGTAATGGAGGAGGCAGGATGCGCTGGGGTTTGTCCCCCGAGCCAAACGTGCCTGTTAGTGGGTATTGCAGATGCTGGCCAAGGTGCTGGTCCGGTGAATAGTGCGCGGGTGTCATCGCTGAAGACAAATGCGGGGTCTGGGGGAGTGCTAGTAGGGGAAGGGGAGGTCCAGAGTGAGGTGGAAAGTGATGTGGCTTCTGAGACGGCTGACACTAAGCGGGCGAAAGAGATGCAAGAAAACAGGAAGGCCTGGGACTTAGTGGTAGAATCTGGGGCAGAACTCTACAGCGAGGACGAGGATATAATGGCAATCCTTCAGGCTCGGAATGAGGAGATAGATCGAAGGAGGAAGCAGGCAAAACAAAAAGAAAAAGCGAGAAGGAGCCGTCCGAAAAATAAGGGAAAGGTGTGTAAAACTGGTTTAAAATGATTTTTGCATCTTGGAATGTGCGAGGGTTGGCGGGGATGGGAAAATTGAGTATGGTAAAAAATTTCAGAAAGAAGTTCAATGTGCATATGTTAGGATTGATAGAGACAAAAAAAAAGGTGGTCACTAAATTTGATGTTGTGCTGCTGTGGGGTAGTGATGGAGTGGGTTGGGAGTGTGTGGAGGCAGAAGGTGCATCTGGAGGATTACTGTTGATGTGGGATTTAACGATATTTAACTCAAGTAACTGTTATAAAGGGGCTAGGTGGTTATGTGTCGATGGGGTGTTGGTAAAAAATAACTTTAGATGTGTGTTCTGTTTGGTGTATGGGGAGCATGAAAGGGAAGCAAAGCTTGTTGTGTGGGAGGAATTAAGCTTTGTGACTGGGTTATGCCAGGTTCCTTTTTGTTTTATGGGGGATTTTAACAAGATTGTCCAAGTGGAGGAACGGCTAGGGGCTACTTCCTTGCCACGATCTGCAGCAGAGTTTAACTCGTGGAGTTGAGGGACCTCACTTTAACTGATCGTCGATTCACTTGGTTCAGAGGCCAGTCTTGTAGTCGAATCGACAGAATCTTGGTTAGTTTGGAGTGGTTAGAAGAGTTCCCTGAAACAAGGTTGCGTGGAGGTCCAAGAGGTTTGTCTGACCATTGTCCATTAGTTATGGATGTTACAAAGGGGGGAGGGGGCCGACGACCGTTTAGAAGTTTAGATTCATGGTTTACGCATGATGGGTTTGTGAGGGTCGTGGAGGAGGCGTGGAGGGGCATCGCGGATGTTCCATTTATAGATAAGTTGGTGGCTTTGACGGGTCCGCTGGGAAAGTGGCATCGGGAGAATTTTGGAAATATAGACATGCGGATTGATAAGTTTGAAGAAGAGATTAGGAAGGTTGATGACAGGGTGAGTTCTGGACTGCATGATGGAACACTGGAAGCTAGGAGGAAGGCACTTGTGAGCTCTTGCAAGATATGGTATGTCAGGAAAGAAATTCATTGGAAGCAGATGTCATGGTCAAGACATGCGAAGGAGATGGATAAAAACACTAGATATTTCCACAATATTGCTTCTTCTCGGAGGAGGAACAATCGGATCGATGCCTTAAGACTCCATGGAAGACTAGTGAGGAATCAAAACCGGATCAAGGGAGCCATCAGGGATTACTATAAGGACTTGTACCATCAGGAGAAGGTACCAAATATAGGATTTCGGGATGGACTGGTACAGCAAATAACTGCAGAGGAGGCAGCAGAACTAGAAGGGATACCGTATGCTGAAGAAGTAAAGAATGCAGTGTGGGATTGTGAGTCTTCAAAAGCACCAGGGAGCGATGGGTATAACATGAACTTCATCAAGAAATGCTGGGCAAAAATTGGTAGGGAATTCACGGAAGCAGTGGTGGGTTTCTTCGAATCATCTGTGCTGCCGAGGGGATCAAACGTCACCTGGGTGGCATTGGCACCAAAATTCGTTGGAGCAACAGAAATTAAAGATCTTAGACCGATTAGCATGGTGGGCTGTGTATACAAGGTCATATCTAAGGTACTGGTCCGAAGGATGAGACATGTGATGCCCGGGCTGGTGGGCGAGACTCAGAGTGCATTTGTACAGGGCAGGAAAATTCATGGTGGGGCTTTGATAGCGTGCGAGACTGTCCACTGGTTGAGGTCAAGGAAAAGGAGCTCAGCCATCATTAAACTGGATTTCCAGAAAGCGTATGATAGAGTCCGATGGAGCTTTGTGGATATAGTGCTGCAGAAGATGGGCTTTGGCTGTAGGTGGCGGGGGTGGATTAAGGAGTGTGTAGGTTCTGCGACTATGTCTGTCCTTGTTAATGGAACTCCTACTGAACCTTTCAAAATGGAGAGGGGACTAAGACAAGTTGATCATTCTTCTCCCTTTCTATTCGTCCTAGTTGTAGATGTTCTTCATCGGATGATTGGAGAGGCGGTGAGGAATGGGCGCATAAGCCCACTCTTGGTTGGCCGAGATCAAATTGAATTATCGCATCTACAATTTGCGGATGACACTATACTCTTTTGCCCTCCAGAGGAAGAGACCATACGGAATTACAAGCGTCTTCTTCGGTGCTTCGAACTGATGTCTGGGTTGAGCATTAACTTTGAGAAGTCAAGGTTCATTCCGGTTAATTGTGAGCAGCGTTGGGCGCGGAAGATGTGTTGCCTATTGGGGTGTAAGGAGGCCTCCCTCCCTGTTCGGTATCTTGGCATTTCATTGGGAGCGAATCCGAGGTTAGTGAAGACTTGGAAACCAGTGATTGACAAGGTGGAAGAAAAACTTAGTCTGTGGAAAGCCAAGACGCTCAATAAAGCGGGTAAGTTAGTTCTCATAAAATCTGTTCTTAACAACTTGCCGGTATACTACCTCAGCTTGTACAAGTTGCCTAAGGCTGTAGCGGAAAATTTGATAGCCTTACAAAGACGGTTCTTGTGGAGTAAAGAAGACAGAAGGTCGGGTTTGCCTCTTGTGAGATGGGAGGTGGTGATGGCACCGAAAAAGGCGGGCGGATTGGAAGTGGGTGATGCAGTGATTCGGAACACGGCCTTTCTATTTAAATGGTGGTGGCATTTTTCGAAAGAGGAGTGCCCCTTATGGAAGAAAGTAGTGTGTTCTTGTAATAGCATGTCTCCGGCTGAGATGCTGTATGGGCAGCCTGTGCCTCAAAGAGGGGGCCCTGGAAGGATATATGTCAGCTTCGCATAAATGAACCACAGCTTAGGGAGAAGATGATCCTAGGCCTGTCATTGGACATAGGGAATGGCAGAACAACCCGATTTTGGGAAGATGTCTGGCTACCTGGGGGGATGTTGATGGAGATGTTCCCAAGACTGTTTTCGGTCTCAACCCTTAAGGGATCTGTTATTGGAGACTGTGGATTCTGGGATGGAATATAGTGGATATGGAGTTTCCAGTGGCGGCGTCAGCTATTTCAGTGGGAACTGGAGCTTTTGAACCAACTCCATCAGGTCTTACTAACAGTAAAGCTAACAATTGAGAGGGAGGATAGGGTCATCTGGAAGTTTGATCGAATTGGTGTTTTCTCGACTAAATCCTTTATCCAGGTGATGCAAGAAGCGGTCCAACCAGAGGAAATTACGAGCTACAGCTTCACTAGTGCAGTTTGGAGGGGCTTTGTCCCGCCCAGGGTTGAACTGTTTGCTTGGTTTGTGTTGATTGAGCGGGTGAATACTAAAGAACGACTATCCAGACTAGGTGTTATTGATCAGCAGGACACTATGTGTGCTTTATGCAATAAGGCTAATGAGTCCGCTTTTCATCTGTTTGTTAGTTGCGAGATCACATGGAAAGTGTGGAATGCATGGCTGTTCGCCTTTGGAAGGTCATGGACCTTACCCGGTACATTGAAACAACACTTTGAGAGTTGGGTGCATGCGGCACGGAGGAAGACTGAGAAAAAGCGGTGGTTGGTTGGCTTCTTTGCTATCATTTGAGTAGTTTGGCTGGAGAGGAATGATCGAGTATTCAATAATCATGGCTCAGGAGTTGTGGAAATAATCAATAAGTCCTTCATGTTCTCTGACGAGTGGCTTGGTGGTGTTCCTTTTGGCTGTTGATGGAACGACCGAGATGAAGCGGGGTTGATATCACTTTCGTTTATTCATAATGTTTGTATTTATTTTAATTATGTTCTGGACTCTAACTGCTCCACCATGTTTGTGTTGAGTGTGTTCTAATTCAAAAAAAAAAAAAGTGGGCCAAAGGATGAACTTTGTGGTTTTTGTGGACGACAATGTGGGCTGTTAATCCTTGTTTTTTAAAATAGTAATAAAATTCTCAAAGTGCCGCAGCGTTTTTTGTGTTTAATTTAGTTGTTATTTTAGAGGTGTTCTTCTATACGTCCGAAGAGAAGTCATAGCAATGACCCAAAAGAAAAAAAGAAAAAGAGAAGTCATAATATTACTTCGTTGACAAATTCCATTTCCTTATCCATGAAGTTACTGGAGGAATGTAGATATATCTTTGATTGCATTGTTATCCATGACTTACTAAAAAACACTAACCATAATATTAGTAATTATATCTTAATGATAGATTTGTTTGAATGTTTTAAAGGAGAATGTCAACGAAAAAGAAGGTAAGGGGCAATGAGCCAAAAGCAACCAAAATCAAGCTCTCCATTTTGTTAACATAAAACTTGATGTAATTTTCTTCAAAATAAATAAATTAAAAATTTCTATGAACTCTACAGATCTGGGAAGTCAATGTATTGAACATCCCAAACAATTTTATCCTTAAGATGATTCAAATAAATTATTGAAAAAATTAATCTTAAGGACTATTAACAAGAGCTAATTTCTAAAAAAAAAATATTATATTAAAATTATTATAAAGGATATGTTTAAATTAAATTTAAGAAAAAAGACCGAGTTTTTAAATAGATAATAATATCGTTGATGAATCTTTAGCACTAAAAATGTTAGAAAAAATAAATAATTCCTGTAATCCAAAAATTTTAAAATTCTAAATTCCTAAATTTAATAATCCTAAATTTTTTAATATTGCTTTATCAATATGGTAATATCTTTATTGTAATTTAGTCATCAGTAGTTGAAAAATAGAAAATCGAAGGAATTTAATTGAGAAATAAAAAGAGGGATCAGTAGTTGTCAAATTGAACTTATCTAACAATGGTCTAGTTTAGAGAGTCTAGTAAGTAACAATAGTGTTTCTTCTACAAATTTATTTTATCTTAGTGCTTGGGTGGTATTGCCATTGATTGCACTAAGGCTATGGTTATTATTTGTATTATTTATGAAAATTGTTTCGCATATGTAATGTCTTTTCTATGAAAAACAGAAAATAAAAAGTAAACTTGTATCAGAAATCAATAAGATGAACGAACTCATGGGGGAAAGAGTAAAATGAATCATTCTCTTTTTTATTAAAAATAACCATAAAAAGAATTAGAATAAGAGAATCATTAATGGTATTACTATATGTGTAAAACAATTCTTCACAACACTGCCGAAAAATTCAACGAGCCCACCAAGTATGTTTTCCAAAACTTATTTAACTACACCCTTCCATAGACAATGACACGTTAACAATTAGGCTAATTTAAGGGTGTTTGGCAACGTTATAATTAAAAAAACATGTTTCTTTTTTCTGGAATTATCAAATTTTTGTTTGTCTAGTGTTTGAAACTTTTGGTTGGCTAATTTTTTTTTCATAAGTGCATAAGTGTGCATTCAAGATTACGTTTATAAGAAGTAAAAATTCTTAATTTTTGTGTTTTACTAATAATGGACTTTTAGCCACTAACACGTAGCATTTATTTTCCTTTCACTTATTGTATTATCTATAGAATTTGTATTATTTCTTTTTATATTACCTTTTTTTATTTTTTATCTGTATTCTTTTAGAAGCCTTTTGTTTAATATTATACACTTTTATAATTATAATTTTTGTGTATTATGTTTGTTATTATTTTTTTATAATATGATTTATTGATCTTATTAAGTAATATAAATTAAATGAAAAAATTATCCATAAAATAACAAATGTAAAAAATTTTAACATACTAAAAAAGAGATCTAAAAATATACTATATAAAAAGTTTATTAAAAAATAGATTAAAAAATGATGTATAAAAAAATAATACTATAATTTAATATCATGTCCTCTTTAGTAATTATCTATCTAACAGCAAGTTTAACTAATGTTATCCAAATGATATTTATTTTATCAAAATAAATTTTGGTATGGAGTTGCCAAACATAAATCATGTTAACTTAAAGTTACTTCTACTCAAAATCAATTTAATAGAATCACTTTTATTTGCACTCCAGTTTAACAAACAACAATCTAAACATATGCTTAGTAGTTACTTGCATAGTGTTAAACTCCAAAAACGCCCCTGAATGATTCAAACAATGACAAAGATGCACTCGAATTTTTGCTTTCGTAAGAATTGCCTTTTAATAATTTAGAGACGCAAAAAAATGCGTAACAATTAATTTGTATTTTCGAAGAATATATTAGAGATTGAATTTTGATACGAGCTCTTACAAGCATGATTATAAAAATGAGATACTGTTAGTCTTAATATTTGGTGAGTTTTTTGTTAAGTATGTATTTTTTGTATTTTTGAAACATATTATATGTTGGTAACAAAAAATTACCAACGAAACATATACGATACAAAAAAAATTTTTGGACTTTTATACTATTGATGAACACAAGACTGGTTTCATCAGTGCTGCATTGGTTGACCTAATGAACCGGTAAACTAGTAGCCAGATTGGTTCGTTCACCAGTACAGTCTTGACAACTATGATGTTGGATAGGAAGGTAGATGTGTTTAGTGGAACTTTGTGAATAAGTCATACTTTCACTAGTCTGGGCTTGTTACGTTCATGTGGCCTCTGCGAGAGTTAGAATTGCTGTTTTTGGGAACAAAAAGTTTTATTTTAATTGTGAAAAATATCGAATGACATAGTTTGATTTGTTAAATTACTGATATAAAATACAAGTTACATATTGAGTCAAGATATTAGAGAGAAATAGAAAAATGGAGAGATGTAGATGAGAGAATCTAGGAAGGAAGTTTTATTAAATTTTTTAAAAAATATTTTCTCTCAAGTTTAATAAGAGAGTGTCATATTTTTCATTTGATTATTAAATCCGACAATAATATATGATACGTAATGTAGGGTTAATTCAATTTTAATTTTAATGCAACTACTAGAATGTTATGTTGCACATCTTGGTTGTCACATTAGTTATCAGTCATTGATATTGATAATCATATATACAACAGATATAGTGGCCGAAGGTATGCTAGACTTAGAGAAAGGAAGAGGGAGGAGGGGAGAACTCTTTAATTTTGGCAGGAGGGAAGGAATTTCAATCGCAATGGGGAGTGACATGTGGAACATTTTGGTGGTAATATTAGTCAGTAGGGGAAACATTTCTTTAAGTTTGACACCGAACGACTTGTTTCCAATTGCAATGACAAAGTGAGAAGTGGTACATTTTGCTTGTAAATTTAAAGACGTAGAACAGATTCCGATTGCATGTGTTGAGGCGAGGAATTTTTGATCCGCTCGCAAGTGTTGTTGATATCAGACTCTCTAGGAGAAGTTTGTCGTGAGGAAAAACTGCGTTGTAAGTGTGCATGGTTGAACACGTACTCTTTTGTTTAGTGCTAAAATAACTGGAAGACGCGTAATGAAGCGGAGAGTTGTGGTAGGCAACGTAATGATGCGCAGCCTGCAGCCACCGTTTCTGTGAGGACACTAGTTAGTTTCATGGTTAAATGAGGTGTTAATGCTTTGTGCCAGTTCAGCTTATTATGAAGAATGTTGAGGCTCGACTGTAGGGTTAGGGCGTATGGAAGTGTTGTCCACAATTGAGGTGCGCTGGCATGTTGAGTTCGCCTTAACACCCGATGCATACGGGTTAGGGTATTGTTTAGGGATAGGTGTGGCCTTGATGATGCGGAACAAAATTCGCAAGTTGTCTCGGCAGTTTTGCAAGTGCATGAACTCCTATAGCCATTCACGGCGACTTTGGTGGATTGCACTGGTCTTGTTTTGTTTCAGGTCAACATGGATAAGACGGCGTGAGCGAGGTACGCATCGACAAGTTCTTGTCAAACTGGGTACGATGTTTTACATACAAGTATTTGCCGACGTTTGTATCGAGATGTAACACAGTCTATGTGTTGTGTTTTCGATATTATGAATGATGTAACACCATGGAAAAAGGGAGTCATTCAAACAATGGTGAGTAAGCTTTCGGAAGGAGTGCATATTGTAATACCCGGTCTAACCGAAATTAGTTAAATAATAAGTTAAATAGGAGCGAATATGGGTGGAAGATTTGGCAATTGGAATTTGATGATTTAAATATGATATCTGGATTCAATGAATTTTTCCGAGTCAGAAGACATAGTTTTCTGCGTAAAAGCGCGCAGTGGAATTTTGACCGGCAGTACCGGCTGAGACCTATCTGGTACTGTAGCTGAGAAAATTGATTATGAGTAAATAAGATTAAGAAATGAGGAATTATGATTAGGGGAGGTAGAAATATTTGAAGTGCGATTTAGAGCGCTAATCTTAAAGGTTTTGGTCCAAAATTGGGCCAACGGACAAAAATAAGTGAACCCGGCCTAAGTGGGCCCAAGACCCAACATATATAAACATTAGTTATGAGCATTTCAGCTCATTTTACCCTAAAAAGAAGGGTTGGGGCGCTGAATTAAGAAGAGAGAAGAGAAGAAAGAAAACCTAACTCTCTTTGATCTTCAAACCACCATAACTTGAGCTACGGAGCTCCGATTGACGAGCCGTTTGCGGCCACGCGTCGCTCTTCTCATCCTCTACAATTCTATCTAAGTTTTGTGGTGAGTATTCCATTCCCCACTGTTACACGTTTTTGGGAAGTTAGTGTTGAAATCTTGTGATTTTGGGTGTTTAGGGATACTCCAACATGGATTCTAAGTGGGTTCTATCCCTACTTCATATGGGCTGAGGTAAGAAGTGCTCAAACCCTTGTGATTTATCATCTTTATGAGCCCTAGGTTGATGTATGAATGTGATATTGGTTATGTTAGTGCATTTGATGGTTTTGGTGCACAATTGGGAGATTGGTGTTGCTTGAGGAGCTTTGGTGAGGCTTAGGGCTAAGGTTGGTGGAGACTTCCAAAGAAGAGGCTCAATTGATTTGGCTACAAGAGGTACGGTTTAAGTTTCATTTAAGTACCGTGTGGTGTGATGAGAATTCCTAGGCTAGATGCCCCTAGGATTAAGTTTGGATTGTGTAAATGGTTGGTGCTAATATGCATAGTTGGTATGTAATGTGAATTAATGATTGGGTTGAGAATTGTGTGGCCTTGTATGCTTGTTGTATTGAAAATTTGATGTTTTGGGTAATGAGTATTGATTTGTGATTTATGCATTTAAATTGTGAAATTGGGCCGGAGGCCGTAAATTTTGGGCCGGAGGCCGGAAAGAGGTAAGGAAGGTAAGTTGATGTGTGCATTGTATGATGACACAAGTGATTGGATGAATTTCAGATAATGAATATATGAATGATTGGGTTAGTTATTGAATATTGAGGTTTGAGGAGTTGAAGTGTGGAAATTGGTAATTTTGGGTGAAATTGTATAGATGAAGTATGTTGGATTTTGGTTGAGATATATTATGTGGTCATGTATGTGAGTATGATTATTGATGCCTTGATGGTATGATAATGCATGAGAGATGTGTATGTTGTGATATATGCTTGAGGAATGATTAAGGTTGATTTGTGGGTGAAACCACGTGATAGTGATTATGATATTGATTATGTATAATGATGGTTGATTGGAAATAGTATTGTTGGAAATTGGGAGGAGGAAGGATGTATGACATGTTGATATGTTTGTAATTTAGCCATTTGTTTGAAATGGGTAAAGATGGTTATATGGCGGTTTTGTGAATCATGGTAAAGTGTTAATGTATGAGTTGAGGAGGCTTGATGTTGATTTTGGTATATTTTGATTGGTTTCAAAAAGGGTTGAAACTAGCATGTTTTGGTTGATTTTAAAAAGGGTTGAAAATGGCTTGTTTTGAAAATGGCACTTTGTGGTTTTGTATGAAAAACATGATTTTTGGGCATACTTTGATGGGACATAACTTGGACTCTGGATCTCCGTTTTGTGCCAAACTTGTTTAGAAATGAAATTGGATCCAAGATGTCCATGCCGTTCGAAGAACGGGTGAAAAACGATTTAAAATGAGAAAGTTATGTCCGTCGGAAGATTGGGGGTTGAATCTGTGAATTCTGCAGCTTTTAACTTAGAAATTTTTTAGCAGAATGACCCTCCACGCGTAGGCGAACTTGGCGCGTACGCGTCGTTCTTCGAGAAGGCACCCTCCACGCGTGCGCGTGGTGTGTGCGTGCGCGTCGATGCGCTGCACCCAATGCCCAGCCATTTTCCCAAGAGTTGTGCCAGAGTTGTGCCAGTTTTGTGTGCCTGGGGCACAAATGTACCCACGTGTACGCGTGGCTGACGCGTACGCGTCGTTATCTATTTTTCAATCCGCGCGGCCGCGTGAATGGCGCGTATGCGCCGATGAGTTTTGTGGCCATCCACGTGTGCACGTGGAGTACGCGTACGCGTGGCCCTGCTTTCATGCTAAAGTTGATTTTTGAGTTTTAAAAGCCAAATCTCATACATCTAAGCCTCCGATCTCACCCCTTATGTATTAAATCATTATGATATGCCTAGCAATGAGAAAGGAGCTAGGGGATGTGGTAACTTGCGAGTGAAGCAAGGGGAAAAGTTATGATCAATGATGATCAACGATGATTATATGAGATATGGAGGATGACGGTGGGAGTACCGTGTATGCCATGAGCCGAAGGGCTATATTTATTGATAAATGGCTGGTTCTTGATTGGACCATGAGCCGGATGGCTGAGTTATTGCCGGGTCACGGCAAAGCCATTATTGATTATGGCTAAGAATAATTGCATATATGATTAATGAATGAATATGTTGAATGGATAATAATGGAAGATGTTGAAATGTGATGTGTAACCCCGGGTAGTAGCAGTGGCGTTGTCCACTTGCTCCAGGTATGAGGCGAAAAATGATGTTTATGATAAATGAGTTAATTATGGAGTGTTGAATGAATGTAACTCTGATACCTGGGTAGTAGTAAGGGTTGGGGTCCGTCCCACTTGCTCCATGTTAATGTTTGAGTTTTGATAACAATGAGGATTGATAATATGAATTGAGATTGAATGAATATATGTTTTAGATACCTGGGCAGTAGCAAGGGTTGTGGTTCGTCCCGCTTGCTCCGGGTTAATGTTTAAGATACCTGGGCAGTAGCAAGGGTTGTGGTTCGTCCCGCTTGCTCCGGATTAATGCTTAAGATACCTGGGCAGTAGCAAGGGTTGTGGTTCGTCCCACTTGCTCCAGGTCAGAGATTGTGACGCCTGGGTAGTAGCGGCAGTAGTGGTGAATCCACTCGCTCCAGGTTGAGCTTTTAAACACCCGCCTGGGTAGTAGCCGCAGTAGTGGTTGTTCCACTGGCTCTGGGTTGAGCGGGTAGTAGCAAGGGGGTTGTAGCTCAAACCTACTTGCTCCGCAAGGGGTGTTTCTGTCCAATGGTTAGCTACCAGGACATGTCGGGTTGGCTATATAACCGACAGATGATATCATCAGCCATAGGGTAGGCATACATCATTTTCATATGTTTGAATTGTTTGGGTTTGCCTATTTGTTTTGGATTTCTATATCATATATGCTATGTTACCTGATTACGTGCTACTTGTTCTACTTGTACCTTATTTGTGTATTACTTGTTTGTATTGCTTGTGTTTGTACAACTGAGAGATCCCTTATGTTGGTGTCGGTGGATGTTGAGGGCTGTTCTTGATGAGATGAATTGATAATGCGATTGCATGATGATGATGATTTTTGAATGAGATAATTTGAGCCCCCTGGGTAGACGCAATGATGTGATTTCACTAGCTCCAGGCGAGGGTATGATGTATTGATATAGAGTTGCTGAGGCAGAACAACTGGTGATGGTTTTGCTTATGATTCTGAGTCTGATTCGTGGAAGAATCAGCGAGTTGGGAAACATGTGTAACATGAACTAGATTTAGTATCTCCTTTCGACAGATGCCTATTTATGGATTAGTGAGAATCTAAGCTGGATACTTGGTGAAAAGGAGTTTAGGATGCTTAGTGAGTTTTTATTGCAGTGCATTGTATTTATTTGGCACTTTTACCGTACTGGGAACCCATGGGCCCGGGGTTCTCATTCCGTATATATCTCTTGTTTTTCAGATACAGGTCCAGGTGCTCAGAAGTGAGCTGTGGTTCGTCTGAGAGCCGGCGAAGATCTTTATTTTCTCTACTTTGTGTTTTGCTTAGAATCTCTCCACCTTTGTTTTGAAGATATTATATTATGTGTTGAACTCTTTTGGAACTTGCCTATAGAGGCTCTTATGTTTCCTTTGGGAGAGATTAGGATGTTCTGTTGTCAACTACTTTCATACTGTACCCTAGCCGGCCTAAACTTCGCGGGTCGCGACTAGTGGCTATTTACTTATGTTATATATATCTATCTATTATCTATCTCTTAATCTCTTTTATGCCTTGTCCATATATCGCTTTCGGCTTCACGTTTTATCTTTTCGTTGTCGAATCGTGAGTGATACGTCTTCGCGATTTTATTTCTACTCTTTTCAGGCTTCTCGATTAATATTCCTTTCGAAATTACCTATGTTTATATATTAAAAATCCACCTGAGAGTCGTACCACCGTAATATCATTGACTTATGACTCGAGCATAAGGATTTGAATATTAGGGTGTTACATTATGGTATCAGAGCAGTTCGTCCTCGTGAGCCTGAGGGATGGAACTGCTTATGCTTCAATGCATACTCTGAGTTTGTGCCTGTGCTAGTTAGGGTATCTAACTGATACATCTAGCATGAAGTCCATGAGTGTACCTTTGGTACTTTGAAGCACTATACTTCCGATATTGAGACTGATCAACTTGATATCGATTGTTTGGTGTGTATAGGAACCAGATGGCGCCTCGTGGACCCGGTCGGGGACGTGAGAGAGATCGTACTAGTACACAGGAACCGGAAATCAACTCGAATTGCCCGATAAACCTTATGGCGGCGTTGGAGAATATGGCTGCTGCTATGCAGGCCACTGCGGAGGCCCTTGGGCAACAGATAAACAATAATGGCAATTGCGGAAGTGTAGCTCAGGGCCTGATGACACTGGCAACTTTCTTAAAGGTTAACCCACCTAAGTTCAAGGGAACCACCAATCCGACTGAAGCTGATACTTGGTTTCAGGCCATGGAGCGAGCACTGCAAGCGCAGTTGGTGCCTGAAGAGCAGCGTGTTGAATTTGCTACCTATCTGCTCATGGGGGAAGCATCGCATTGGTGGCAAGGGGCTCGACGTCTCCTGTAACAGGGGAATGATCCTATCACTTGGGATGCCTTCCAGGTGGAATTCTATAAGAAGTACTTTCCAAATTCCGCCAGGACAGCCAAGGAATTGGAGTTACTGCAGCTGAAGCAAGGTGCTATGTCCGTATCTGAGTATACAGACAAATTTGAGGAGCTATTCAGGTTTTCCCGCATGTGTCAGGGAGCTCCGGGAGACTTTGAGGAATGGAAGTGTATTAAGTTTGAGGGAGGACTTCGAAGTGAAATCCTGAGCTCCGTTGGACCAATGGAGATTAGGATCTTCTCTGAACTTGTGAACAAGAGCCGTATTGCTGAAGAATGTGTGAGGAAGGCTGTTGAGGCAAAGAATGACCGTCGGGAGTCCCACCGCAGGGAGCACAATCAAGAATACCCAACAAGGGGTCAAGAGTTTAAGAGAAGAGGATACCCACAACGTTTTCCTCAAAGGCGAAATGACCTTGCGACGAGTGAGGAGTCCCAAAGAAACAGTAAGGGAAAACGGGCAGCGGCTGCTTCTGCTGTTTCGAGCTGTCAGAGGTGTGGAAGTCATCACCCAAATAGGCCGTGCCGATTGGGGTCAGGCGTATGTTACAAGTGCGGGTTACCAGGGCATGTATCAAGAAATTGCCAATAAGGAGAGAGTCAGGATGCGGGCCGATTGCGGCAGTAAGATTGAGGTAATTGCAATAATCAGACCTAAATGGCAGTGTGTGATTTTATAATACCGCATGTATAGTAGAACTGGGACTGTCGAGCTTAATATTAGACTGAGAAGCAAACCGGATGGTCCGAGTAAGGATTTGCCTTAATATAAATAGATAAATGCCTCTGATGTAAATGATTTTCTGTTAAGAATGATGTGTTGTATTTGTTATATAGTTGGTTAATTTTTGGATTTTTGGTGAAACGGATTGAACCCATGACTTTTAGTTCCTTTGATTTAAATAGATAAGGAATGGTCCTAAATGATGGATTTGGAAACGTTGATTTGAAATACCAGTCATGCTAAGTTGTGGTTGGGTACTTGAGGAAATTATCATTGATGCATAGTCGGATTTAGATGATGATTGAGTGCAAGTTGTCGTGTTCGAGAGATGAGTGCTATGATGTCTGGTCATGGTGACCTTGGATTTAGATCAAGATTTGTAATGATCGATTTCAGAGGAATCATTTGGAAACCCTTAAATTGCAATGCTGATGCGGTACTGAGATTGGTTTGAGGGAACTCATGACGGGTGGTAAACTCCAATTTTTGGGGAGGTGCTGTTGAATTTTTTTTTCAAGAATTTGAAGGAGTGTTGGTTATATTTTTGAAAATGATTTTTGATCTGAGTAACTTCAACAAAAGAGATGTGTCTCGAAAGCTTTTATAGATTAGTAAAAGAAAGTGGATTCTTAAGAGTTTGTCAGCTTGTTAGTCCAAACTCATTGAATTCTAAAAACGAAGAAAGCTTTGATTGATTATAGTGATGTGGGATGATGGCTATGATTAATGAAGATGGCAATATTATTGATGACATGATTTGAGATTTAATAGGGTGTGGGTTGATGAGACGGTAAAAGTAAGGAACGAGGCTGTTGGTCGGCGTTGAATGAACGACCGAGACCCTCAGGAATAGAGAAATCAGAGCGCGGCAACGGAAGCGCGCAGAGTAAAAAGGACCTTGGAACTGTTATACGTTTGATATAAAGGCAGACTATGCTCGCGTACTCGTAGTGATAGATGGAATTTTCGAGGGCAAAAATTTCTGTTATGAGGGTAGAATGTAATACCCGGTCTAACCGAAATTAGTTAAATAATAAGTTAAATAGGAGCGAATATGGGTGGAAGATTTGGCAATTGGAATTTGATGATTTAAATATGATATCTTGATTCAGTGAATTTTTCCGAGTCAGAAGACATAGTTTTCTGCGTAAAAGCGCGCAGTGGAATTTTGACCGGCAGTACCGGCTGAGACCTATCTGGTACTGTAGCTGAGAAAATTGATTATGAGTAAATAAGATTAAGAAATGAGGAATTATGATTAGGGGAGGTAGTATTTGAAGTGCGATTTAGAGCGCTAATCTTAAAGGTTTTGGTCCAAAATTGGGCCAACGGACAAAAATAAGTGAACCCGGCCTAAGTGGGCCCAAGACCCAACATATATAAACATTAGTTATGAGCATTTCAGCTCATTTTACCCTAAAAAGAAGGGTTGGGGCGCTGAATTAAGAAGAGAGAAGAGAAGAGAGAAAACCTAACTCTCTTTGATCTTCAAACCACCATAACTTGAGCTACGGAGCTCCGATTGACGAGCCGTTTGCGGCCACGCGTCGCTCTTCTCATCCTCTACAATTCTATCTAAGTTTTGTGGTGAGTATTCCATTCCCCACTGTTACACGTTTTTGGGAAGTTAGTGTTGAAATCTTGTGATTTTGGGTGTTTAGGGATACTCCAACATGGATTCTAAGTGGGTTCTATCCCTACTTCATATGGGCTGAGGTAAGAAGTGCTCAAACCCTTGTGATTTATCATCTTTATGAGCCCTAGGTTGATGTATGAATGTGATATTGGTTATGTTAGTGCATTTGATGGTTTTGGTGCACAATTGGGAGATTGGTGTTGCTTGAGGAGCTTTGGTGAGGCTTAGGGCTAAGGTTGGTGGAGACTTCCAAAGAAGAGGCTCAATTGATTTGGCTACAAGAGGTACGGTTTAAGTTTCATTTAAGTACCGTGTGGTGTGATGAGAATTCCTAGGCTAGATGCCCCTAGGATTAAGTTTGGATTGTGTAAATGGTTGGTGCTAATATGCATAGTTGGTATGTAATGTGAATTAATGATTGGGTTGAGAATTGTGTGGCCTTGTATGCTTGTTGTATTGAAAATTTGATGTTTTGGGTAATGAGTATTGATTTATGATTTATGCATTTAAATTGTGAAATTGGGCCGGAGGCCGTAAATTTTGGGCCGGAGGCCGGAAAGAGGTAAGGAAGGTAAGTTGATGTGTGCATTGTATGATGACACAAGTGATTGGATGAATTTCAGATAATGAATATATGAATGATTGGGTTAGTTATTGAATATTGAGGTTTGAGGAGTTGAAGTGTGGAAATTGGTAATTTTGGGTGAAATTGTATAGATGAAGTATGTTGGATTTTGGTTGAGATATATTATGTGGTCATGTATGTGAGTATGATTATTGATGCCTTGATGGTATGATAATGCATGAGAGATGTGTATGTTGTGATATATGCTTGAGGAATGATTAAGGTTGATTTGTGGGTGAAACCACGTGATAGTGATTATGATATTGATTATGTATAATGATGGTTGATTGGAAATAGTATTGTTGGAAATTGGGAGGAGGAAGGATGTATGACATGTTGATATGTTTGTAATTTAGCCATTTGTTTGAAATGGGTAAAGATGGTTATATGGCGGTTTTGTGAATCATGGTAAAGTGTTAATGTATGAGTTGAGGAGGCTTGATGTTGATTTTGGTATATTTTGATTGGTTTCAAAAAGGGTTGAAACTAGCATGTTTTGGTTGATTTTAAAAAGGGTTGAAAATGGCTTGTTTTGAAAATGGCACTTTGTGGTTTTGTATGAAAAACATGATTTTTGGGCATAATTTGATGGGACATAACTTGGACTCTGGATCTCCGTTTTGTGCCAAACTTGTTTAGAAATGAAATTGCATCCGAGATGTCCATGCCGTTCGAAGAACGGGTGAAAAACGATTTAAAATGAGAAAGTTATGTCCGTCGGAAGATTGGGGGTTGAATCTGTGAATTCTGCAGCTTTTAACTTAGAAATTTTTTAGCAGAATGACCCTCCACGCGTAGGCGCACTTGGCGCGTACGCGTCGTTCTTTGAGAAGGCACCATCCACGCGTGCGCGTGGTGTGTGCGTGCGCGTCGATGCGCTGCACCCAATGCCCAGCCATTTTCCCGAGAGTTGTGCCAGAGTTGTGCCAGTTTTGTGCCTGGGGCGCAAATGTACCCACGCGTATGCGTGGCTGACGCGTACGCGTCGTTATCTATTTTTCAATCCGCGCGTCCGAGTGAATGGCACGTTTGCGCCGATGAGTTTTGTGGCCATCCACGTGTGCGCGTGGAGTACGCGTACGCGTGGCCCTGCTTTCATGCTAAAGTTGATTTTTGAGTTTTAAAAGCCAAATCTCATACTTCTAAGCCTCCGATCTCACCCCTTATGTATTAAATCATTATGATATGCCTAGCAATGAGAAAGGAGCTAGGGGATGTGGTAACTTGCGAGTGAAGCAAGGGGAAAAGTTATGATCAATGATGATCAACGATGATTATATGAGATATGGAGGATGACGGTGGGAGTACCGTGTATGCCATGAGCCGAAGGGCTATATTTATTGATAAATGGCTGGTTTTTGATTGGACCATGAGCCGGATGGCTGAGTTATTGCCGGGTCACGGCAAAGCCATTATTGATTATGGCTGAGAATAATTGCATATATGATTAATGAATGAATATGTTGAATGGATAATAATGGAAGATGTTGAAATGTGATGTGTAACCCCGGGTAGTAGGCAGTGGCGTTGTCCACTTGCTCCGGGTATGAGGCGAAAAATGATGTTTATGATAAATGAGTTAATTATGGAGTGTTGAATGAATGTAACTCTGATACCTGGGTAGTAGTAAGGGTTGGGGTCCGTCCCACTTGCTCCAGGTTAATGTTTGAGTTTTGATAACAATGAGGATTGATAATATGAATTGAGATTGAATGAATATATGTTTGAGATACCTGGGCAGTAGCAAGGGTTATGGTTCGTCCCGCTTGCTCCGGGTTAATGTTTAAGATACCTAGGCAGTAGCAAGGGTTGTGGTTCGTCCCGCTTGCTCCGGGTTAATGTTTAAGATACCTGGGCAGTTGCAAGGGTTGTGGTTCGTCCCGCTTGCTCCGGGTTAATGCTTAAGATACCTGGGCAGTAGCAAGGGTTGTGGTTCGTCCCACTTGCTCCAGGTCAGAGATTGTGACGCCTGGGTAGTAGCGGCAGTAGTGGTGAATCCACTCGCTCCAGGTTGAGCTTTTAAACACCCGCCTGGGTAGTAGCCGCCGTAGTGGTTGTTCCACTGGCTCTGGGTTGAGCGGGTAGTAGCAAGGGGGTTGTAGCTCAAACCTACTTGCTCTGCAAGGGGTGTTTCTGTCCAATGGTTAGCTACCAGGACATTTCGGGTTGGCTATATAACCGACAGATGATATCATCAGCCATAGGGCAGGCATACATCATTTTCATATGTTTGAATTGTTTGGGTTTGCCTATTTGTTTTGGATTTCTATATCATATATGCTATGTTACCTGATTACGTGCTACTTGTTCTACTTGTACCTTATTTGTGTATTACTTGTCTGTATTGCTTGTGTTTGTACAACTGAGAGATCCCTTATGTTGGTGTCGGTGGATGTTGAGGGCTGTTCTTGATGAGATGAATTGATAATGCGATTGCATGATGATGATGATTTTTGAATGAGATAATTTGAGCCCCCTGGGTAGACGCAGTGATGTGATTTCACTAGCTCCAGGCGAGGGTATGATGTATTGATATAGAGTTGTTGAGGCAGAACAACTGGTGATGGTTTTGCTTATGATTCTGAGTCTGATTCGTGGAAGAATCAGCAAGTTGGGAAACATGTGTAACATGAACTAGATTTAGTATCTCCTTGCGACAGATGCCTATTTATGGATTAGTGAGAATCTAAGCTGGATACTTGGTGAAAAGGAGTTTAGGATGCTTAGTGAGTTTTTATTGCAGTGCATTGTATTTATTTGGCACTTTTACCGTACTGGGAACCCATGGGCCGGGGTTCTCATTCCGTATATATCTCTTGTTTTTCAGATACAGGTCCAGGTGCTCAGAAGTGAGCTATGGTTCGTCTGAGAGCCGGCGTAGATCTTTATTTTCTCTACTTTGTGTTTTACTTAGAATCTCTCCACCTTTGTTTTGAAGATATTATATTATGTGTTGAACTCTTTTGGAACTTGCCTATAGAGGCTCTTATGTTTCCTTTGGGAGAGATTAGGATGTTCTGTTGTCAACTACTTTCATACTGTACCCTAGCCGGCCTAAACTTCGCGGGTCGCGACTAGTGGCTATTTACTTATGTTATATATATCTATCTGTTATCTATCTCTTAATCTCTTTTATGCCTTGTCCATATATCGCTTTCGGCTTCACGTTTTATCTTTTCGTTGTCGAATCGTGAGTGATACGTCTTCGCGATTTTATTTCTACTCTTTTCAGGCTTCTCGATTAATACTCCTTTCGAAATTACCTATGTTTATATATTAAAAATCCACCTGAGAGTCGTACCACCGTAATATCATTGACTTATGACTCGAGCATAAGGATTTGAATATTAGGGTGTTACATTATGGTATCAGAGCAGTTGTCCTCATGAGCCTGAGGGATGGAACTGCTTATGCTTCAATGCATACTCTGAGTTTGTGCCTGTGCTAGTTAGGGTATCTAACTGATACATCTAGCATGAAGTCCATGAGTGTACCTTTGGTACTTTGAAGCACTATACTTCCGATATTGAGACTGATCAACTTGATATCGATTGTTTGGTGTGTATAGGAACCAGATGGCACCTCGTGGGCCCGGTCGGGGACGTGAGAGAGATCGTACTAGTACACAGGAACCGGAAATCAACTCGAATAGCCCGATAAACCTTATGGCGGCGTTGGAGAATATGGCTGCTGCTATGTAGGCCACTGCGGAGGCCCTTGGGCAACAGATAAACAATAATGGCAATTGCGGAAGTGTAGCTCAGGGCCCGATGACACTGGCAACTTTCTTAAAGGTTAACCCACCTAAGTTCAAGGGAACCACCAATCCGACTGAAGCTGATACTTGGTTTCAGGCCATGGAGCGAGCACTGCAAGCGCAGTTGGTGCCTGAAGAGCAGCGTGTTGAATTTGCTACCTATCTGCTCATGGGGGAAGCATCGCATTGGTGGCAAGGGGCTCGACGTCTCCTGCAACAGGGGAATGATCCTATCACTTGGGATGCCTTCCAGGTGGAATTCTATAAGAAGTACTTTCCAAATTCCGCAAGGACAGCCAAGGAATTGAAGTTACTGCAGCTGAAGCAAGGTGCTATGTCCGTATCTGAGTATATAGACAAATTTGAGGAGCTATTCAGGTTTTTCCCGCATGTGTCAGGGAGCTCCGGGAGACTTTGAGGAATGGAAGTGTATTAAGTTTGAGGGAGGACTTCGAAGTGAAATCCTGAGCTCCGTTGGACCGATGGAGATTAGGATCTTCTCTGAACTTGTGAACAAGAGCCGTATTGCTGAAGAATGTGTGAGGAAGGCTGTTGAGGCAAAGAATGACCGTCGGGAGTCCCACCGCAGGGAGCACAATCAAGAATACCCAACAAGGGGTCAAGAGTTTAAGAGAAGAGGATACCCACAACGTTTTCCTCAAAGGCGAAATGACCTTGCGACGAGTGAGGAGTCCCAAAGAAACAGTAAGGGAAAACGGGCAGCGGCTGCTTCTGCTGTTTCGAGCTGTCAGAGGTGTGGAAGTCATCACCCAAATAGGCCGTGTCGATTGGGGTCAGGCGTATGTTACAAGTGCGGGTTACCAGGGCATGTATCAAGAAATTGCCAATAAGGAGAGAGTCAGGATGCGGGCCGATTGCGGCAGTAAGATTGAGGTAATTGCAATAATCAGACCTAAATGGCAGTGTGTGATTTTATAATACCGCATGTACAGTAGAACTGGGACTGTCGAGCTTAATATTAGACTGAGAAGCAAACCGGATGGTCCGAGTAAGGATTTGCCTTAATATAAATAGATAAATGCCTCTGATGTAAATGATTTTCTGTTAAGAATGATGTGTTGTATTTGTTATATAGTTGGTTAATTTTTGGATTTTTGGTGAAACGGATTGAACCCATGACTTTTAGTTCCTTTGATTTAAATAGATAAGGAATGGTCCTAAATGATGGATTTGGAAACGTTGATTTGAAATACCAGTCATGCTAAGTTGTGGTTGGGTACTTGAGGAAATTATCATTGATGCATAGTCGGATTTAGATGATGATTGAGTGCAAGTTGTCGTGTTCGAGAGATGAGTGCTATGATGTCTGGTCATGGTGACCTTGGATTTAGATCAAGATTTGTAATGATCGATTTCAGAGGAATCGTTTGGAAACCCTTAAATTGCAATGCTGATGCGGTACTGAGATTGGTTGAGGGAACTCATGACGGGTGGTAAACTCCAATTTTTGGGAGGTGCTGTTGAATTTTTTTTCAAGAATTTGAAGGAGTGTTGGTTATATTTTTGAAAATGATTTTGATCTGAGTAACTTCAACAAAAGAGATGTGTCTCGAAAGCTTTTATAGATTAGTAAAAGAAAGTGGATTCTTAAGAGTTTGTCAGCTTGTTAGTCCAAACTCATTGAATTCTAAAAACGAAGAAAGCTTTGATTGATTATAGTGATGTGGGATGATGGCTATGATTAACGAAGATGGCAATATTATTGATGACATGATTTGAGATTTAATAGGGTGTGGGTTGATGAGACGGTAAAAGTAAGGAACGAGGCTGTTGGTCGGCGTTGAATGAACGACGAGACCCTCAGGAATAGAGAAATCAGAGCGCGGCAACGGAAGCGCGCAGAGTAAAAAGGACCTTGGAACTGTTATACGTTTGATATAAAGGCAGACTATGCTCGCGTACTCGTAGTGATAGATCGAATTTTCGAGGGCGAAAATTTCTGTTATGAGGGTAGAATGTAATACCCGGTCTAACTGAAATTAGTTAAATAATAAGTTAAATAGGAGCGAATATGGGTGGAAGATTTGGCAATTGGAATTTGATGATTTAAATATGATATCTGGATTCAGTGAATTTTTCCGAGTCAGAAGACATAGTTTTCTGCGTAAAAGCGCGCAGTGGAATTTTGACCGGCAGTACCGGCTGAGACCTATCTGTACTGTAGCTGAGAAAATTGATTATGAGTAAATAAGATTAAGAAATGAGGAATTATGATTAGGGGAGGTAGAAATATTTGAAGTGCGATTTAGAGCGCTAATCTTAAAGGTTTTGGTCCAAAATTGGGCCAACGGACAAAAATAAGTGAACCCGGCCTAAGTGGGCCCAAGACCCAACATATATAAACATTAGTTATGAGCATTTCAGCTCATTTTACCCTAAAAGAAGGGTTGGGGCGCTGAATTAAGAAGAGAGAAGAGAAGAGAGAAACCTAACTCTCTTTGATCTTCAAACCACCATAACTTGAGCTACGGAGCTCCGATTGACGAGCCGTTTGCGGCCACGCGTCGCTCTTCTCATCTTCTACAATTCTATCTAAGTTTTGTGGTGAGTATTCCATTCCCCACTGTTACACGTTTTTGGGAAGTTAGTGTTAAAATCTTGTGATTTTGGGTGTTTAGGGATACTCCAACATGGATTCTAAGTGGGTTCTATCCCTACTTCATATGGGCTGAGGTAAGAAGTGCTCAAACCCTTGTGATTTATCATCTTTATGAGCCCTAGGTTGATGTATGAATGTGATATTGGTTTTGTTAGTGCATTTGATGTTTTGGTGCACAATTGGGAGATTGGTGTTGCTTGAGGAGCTTTGGTGAGGCTTAGGGCTAAGGTTGGTGGAGACTTCCAAAGAAGAGGCTCAATTGATTTGGCTACAAGAGGTACGGTTTAAGTTTCATTTAAGTACCGTGTGGTGTGATGAGAATTCCTAGGCTAGATGCCCCTAGGATTAAGTTTGGATTGTGTAAATGGTTGGTGCTAATAAGCATAGTTGGTATGTAATGTGAATTAATGATTGGGTGAGAATTGTGTGGCCTTGTATGCTTGTTGTATTGAAAATTTGATGTTTTGGGTAATGAGTATTGATTTGTGATTTATGCATTTAAATTGTGAAATTGGGCCGGAGGCCGTAAATTTTGGGCCGGAGGCCGGAAAGAGGTAAGGAAGGTAAGTTGATGTGTGCATTGTATGATGACACAAGTGATTGGATGAATTTCAGATAATGAATATATGAATGATTGGGTTAGTTATTGAATATTGAGGTTTGAGGAGTTGAAGTGTGGAAATTGGTAATTTTGGGTGAAATTGTATAGATGAAGTATGTTGGATTTTGGTTGAGATATATTATGTGGTCATGTATGTGAGTATGATTATTGATGCCTTGATGGTATGATAATGCATGAGAGATGTGTATGTTGTGATATATTGCTTGAGGAATGATTAAGGTTGATTTGTGGGTGAAACCACGTGATAGTGATATGATATTGATTATGTATAATGATGGTTGATTGGAAATAGTATTGTTGGAAATTGGGAGGAGGAAGGATGTATGACATGTTGATATGTTTGTAATTTAGCCATTTGTTTGAAATGGGTAAAGATGGTTATATGGCGGTTTTGTGAATCATGGTAAAGTGTTAATGTATGAGTTGAGGAGGCTTGATGTTGATTTTGGTATATTTTGATTGGTTTCAAAAGGGTTGAAACTAGCATGTTTTGGTTGATTTTAAAAAGGGTTGAAAATGGCTTGTTTTGAAAATGGCACTTTGTGGTTTTGTATGAAAACATGATTTTTGGGCATATTTTGATGGGACATAACTTGGACTCTGGATCTCCGTTTTTGTGCCAAACTTGTTTAGAAATGAAATTGGATCCGAGATGTCCATGCCGTTCGAAGAACGGGTGAAAAACGATTTAAAATGAGAAAGTTATGTCCGTCGGAAGATTGGGGGTTGAATCTGTGAATTCTGCAGCTTTTAACTTAGAAATTTTTTAGCAGAATGACCCTCCACGCGTAGGCGCACTTGGCGCGTACGCGTCGTTCTTCGAGAAGGCACCATCCACGCGTGCGCATGGTGTGTGCGTGCGCGTCGATGCGCTGCACCAATGCCCAGCCATTTTCCCGAGAGTTGTGCCAGAGTTGTGCCAGTTTTGTGCCTGGGGCGCAAATGTACCCACGCGTACGCGTGGCTGACGCGTACGCGTCGTTACCTATTTTTCAATCCGCGCGTCCGCGTGAATGGCGCGTATGCGCCGATGAGTTTTGTGGCCATCCACGTGTGCGCGTGGAGTACGCGTAGGCGTGGCCCTGCTTTCATGCTAAAGTTGATTTTTGAGTTTTAAAAGCCAAATCTCATACTTCTAAGCCTCCGATCTCACCCCTTATGTATTAAATCATTATGATATGCCTAGCAATGAGAAAGGAGCTAGGGGATGTGGTAACTTGCGAGTGAAGCAAGGGGAAAAGTTATGATCAATGATGATCAACGATGATTATATGAGATATGGAGGATGACGGTGGGAGTACCGTGTATGCCATGAGCCGAAGGGCTATATTTATTGATAAATGGCTGGTTCTTGATTGGACCATGAGCGGATGGCTGAGTTATTGCCGGGTCACGGCAAAGCCATTATTGATTATGGCTGAGAAAATGCATATATGATTAATGAATGAATATGTTGAAGGATAAAATGGAAGATGTTGAAATGTGATGTGTAACCCCGGTAGTAGCAGTGGCGTTGTCACTTGCTCCGGTATAGGCATG
>NC_092044.1:92689877-92744475 GCF_003086295.3 Arachis hypogaea | reverse complement strand
TTGACTTTTACTCAGCTGGCCCACTGTGCCTCCAGATTTCTAATGGAGGATCTTGTTTCACTCATGAAACTGAAAGTGGCCTTTGACAGATCAGAGACTAGATTGGCTAAATTAGAAGTGCTTTGTTCAGCATTCTCTGTCTGTTGCTGAGAAGATGATGGAAAAGCTTGCTATTGCTCAGCCTATTGCGTCCACCATTGTTAAAGCCTTATTGAGGCTTTTGTTGATCCTTCCATGAGAAATTTGGATGATTTCTCCATGATGAGTTATAGGTGTTTTCGTAAGGTTCACCCATGTAATTAACCTCTGCCATTGCAGGGTTCTCAGGATCATAAGCTTCTTCAGAAGCTGCCTCTTTAGTACTGTTGGATGTATGTTGCCATCCATTCAGATTTTGAGAGATCATGTTGACCTGTTGAGTCAACACTTTGTTCTGAGCCAATATGGCATTCAGAGCATCAATTTCAAGAACTCCTTTCTTCTGAGGCGTCCATTATTCACGGAATTCCTCTCAGAAGTGTGCATGAATTGGTTATTTGCAACCATGTCAATGAGTTCTTGAGCCTCTTCAGGCGTTTTTTTTAGGTGAATAGATCCACCTGCAGAATGGTCCAATGACATTTTCGAAAATTCAGATAGACCATAATAGAATATATCTAATATGGTCCATTCTGAAAACATGTCAGATGGACATCTTTTGGTCAGCTGCTTGTATCTATCCCAAGCTTCATAGAGGGATTCACCATCTTTTTGTTTAAAGGTTTGAACATCCACTCTCAGCTTGCTCAGCTTTTGAGGAGTAAAGAATTTATCCAAGAAGGTAGTGACCAGCTTATCCCAGGAGTCCAGGCTATCCTTAGGTTGTGAATCCAACCATATTCTAGCTCTGTCTCTTACAGCAAAAGGGAAAAGCATGAGTCTTTAGACTTCAGGATCAACTCCATTCGTCTTTACAGTCTCACAGATCTGCAAGAACTCAGTTAAAAACTGATAAGGATCTTCAGATGGAAGTCCATAAAACTTGCAGTTTTGTTGCATTAAGGCAACTAGCTGAGGTTTCAGCTCAAAGTTATTGGCTCCAATGGCAGGAATGGAGATGCTTCTTCCATCAAATTTGGATGTTGGCTTTGTGAAGTCACCAAGGATTCTCCTTGCATTATTATTATTTTCGGCTGCCATCTCCTTCTCTTGTTCGAAAATTTCTGAAAGGTTGTTTCTGGATTGTTGTAATTTAGTTTCTCTTAGTTTCCTTTTCAGAGTCCTTTCAGGTTCATGATCAATTTCAACAAGAGTGTCTTTTTCCTTGTTCCTGCTCATGTGAAAGAGAAGAAAACAAGGAAAGAAGAGGAATCCTCTATGTCACAGTATAGAAATTCCTTTATGTTAGTAGAAGAAGAAAGGGGATAAGAGTGAAGAAGAATGGGTTTGGATATTTAGATGGAGAGAGGTGAAGAGAAGTGTTAGTAAATAAATAATTAAATAGAATAAGAAAAGAGAGGGGAAATTTCGAAAATAATTTTGAAAAAGGGATTAGTAATTTTCGAAAATTAAAGATAAGAGAAGATTAAAATTAAAATTTAAAACAATTAAAAAGAATTTTTGAAAAAGAGAGAAGTATTTTCAAAAATTAGAGAGGGATAGGTAGTTAGTTGGTTTTGAAAAAGATAGGAAACAAACAAAAAGTTAGTTAGTTGATTGAAAACGGTATTAAAATCAAATTTGAAAAAGATAAGAAGATAAGAAGTTAGATAAGATATTTTGAAATCAAATTTTGAAAAAGATAAAATTTTTGAAAAAGATAAGATAAAAGATAAAAAGATTTAATTCAAAAATTTGAAATTACTTACTTCACTAACAAGAAACTACAAGATAAGATTCTAGAACTTAAAGATTGAACCTTTCTTAACAAGAAAGTAACAAACTTCAAATTTTTGAATCAATCACATTAATTGTTAGCTAATTTTCGAAAATATGATATAAAGATAAGAAAAAGATTTTGAAAATTTTGAAAAAGAATTTTGAAATTTTTGAGAAATAGAAACAAAATGAAAAAGATATAATTTTTGAAAAAGATTTGAAAAGATAAGATTTTTAAAATTGAAAATTTGACTTGACTTGTAAGAAACAACTAATTTTTACAATTTTTGACTAAGTCAACTCAAATTTTCGAAAATTTGGAGATAAAAAAAGGAAAAGATATTTTTTTATTTTTGAATTTTTTTTATAATGAGAGAGAAAAACACAAAAATGAACCAAAACATGAAAATTTTGGATCAAAACACAAGATGCATGCAAGAACACTATGAATGTCAAGATGAACACCAAGAACACTTTGAAGATCATGATGAACATCAAGAACATAATTTTGAAAAAATTTTGATGCAAAGAAAACATGCAAGACACCAAACTTAGAAATCTTTAATGCATGGACTCTAACAAACGAAAAATGCATATGAAAAACAACAAACAACACAAAACAAGAAATCATCAAGATCAAACAAGAAGACTTGTCAAGAACAACTTGAAGATCAAGAAGAACACTATGAATGCATGAGATTTTCGAAAAATGCAAGAAAAATTTTTAAAGCATGCAATTGACACCAAACTTAAAAATTGACTCTAGACTCAAACAAGAAATACAAAATATTTTTGGTTTTTTTATGATTTTATGATTTTTTTTGTATTTTCTTTAATTTTTTTCGAAAAACATTACTGGAAAAATGAAAAAGAAAAGAAATATTTTGAAAAAGATTTTTTTTTGAAAAGAAAATTACCTAATCTGAGCAACAAGATGAACCGTCAGTTGTCCATACTCGAACAATCCCCGGCAACGGCGCCAAAAATTTGGTGGACGAAATTGTGATCACATCAATGTAGTATTCTTTGTTGTTGTATGGAATCATTATTATGGCACTTATGTGTGGACACAACTCCGTTCAACTAACCAGCAAGTGTACTGGGTCGACCAAGTAATACCTTACGTGAGTAAGGGTCGATCCCACAGAGATTGTTGGTATGAAGCAAGCTATGGTCACCTTGTAAATCTCAGTTAAGTGGATTTATAGGGTCAAATGTAATTGGATTAGATATTTAAAAGATAAATAAAATAAAAAGGGATAGAAATACTTATGTAAATCAATAGTGGGATTTCAGATAGGCGTGTGGAGATGCTAGAATCCTTTCGAATCTCTACTTTCTTATTACATTCATCCAATCCTTCTTACTCCTTTCCATGGCAAGCTGTATGTAGGGCATCACCATCATCAATGGCTACTTTTAATCCTCTCGGGAAAATGGTCCTATGCGCTGTCACTGCACGACTAATCGTCTGGAGGCATTACCCTTGTTGATAGCTACATCCCATCCTCTCAGTGAAAATGGTCCAAATGCTCTGTCACAGCACGGCTAATCATCTGTCGGTTCTCAATCAGGTTGGAGTAGAATCCATTGATTCTTTTGCGTTTGTCATCACGCCCAGCCTTCAGGAGTTTGAAGTTCGTCACAGTCATTCAATACCGGAATCCTACTCGGAATACCACAGACAAGGTTAGACTTTCCGGATTCCCGGGATCCTACTCGGAATACCACAGACAAGGTTAGACTTTCCGGATCCCCATGAATGCCGCCATCTATCTAGCTTATACCACGAAGATTCTGTTGGGGAATCTAAGAGATATGCGACTGGCCTAAAGTAGAACGGAAGTGGTTGTCAATCATGCGCGTTCATAGGTGAGAATGATGATGAGTGTCACGGATCATCACATTCATCAAAGTGTTGTGCAACGTATATCTTAGAATAGAATAAAAGAGAATTGAATAGAAAGTAATAGTAATTGTATTGAAACTTGAGGTACAGCAGAGCTCCACACCCTTAATCTATGGTGTGCAGAAACTCCACCGTTGAAAATACATAAGTGAAAGGTTCAGGCATGGCCGAATTCCCAGCCCCCATGAAGGTGATCAAAAGACCGAATGGTCAAAAGATGACTAATACACTAGTAAAAAGTCTTATTTATACTAAACTAACTACTAGGGTTTACATGAGTAAGTAATTGATGCATAAATCCACTTCCGGGGC
Source organism: Arachis hypogaea (assembly GCF_003086295.3). Taxonomy (NCBI): domain Eukaryota; kingdom Viridiplantae; phylum Streptophyta; class Magnoliopsida; order Fabales; family Fabaceae; genus Arachis; species Arachis hypogaea. Next base: position 92,740,397 of record NC_092044.1, on the reverse strand, counting down.
CCACTTGGTGTATGTTTGGGCTGAGCTTGATCTATCCACGAGCTGAGGCTTTTCTTGGAGTTGAACGCCAAGTTATAACGTGTTTTGGGCGTTCAACTCCGGATCATGACGTATTTCTGGCGTTTAACTCCAGACAGCAACATGTACTTGGCGTTCAACGCCAAGTTACGTCGTCAATTTCCGAATAAAGTATGACTATTATATATTGCTGGAAAGATCTGGATGTCTACTTTCCAACGCCGTTGAGAGCGCGCCATTTGAAGTTCCGTAGCTCTAGAAAATCCATTTCGAGTGCAGGGAGGTCAGATTCCAACAGCATCAGCAGTCCTTTTGTCAGCCTTTTTCAGAGTTTTGCTCAAGTCCCTCAATTTCAGCCAGAAATTACCTGAAATCACAGAAAAATACACAAACTCATATAAATTCTAGAAATGTGAATTTAACATAAAAACTAATGAAAACATCCCTAAAAGTAGCTTGAACTTACTAAAAACTACCTAAAAACAATGCCAAAAAGCGTATAAATTATCCGCTCATCACTAGGCTAGCTTTTCCTCACCTTATTTGCCATCTATGTTACTCAGCTGGAGTTATCATAGAAGGAGACATCCCCATTGAAGAGGATAAGCCCATCACCAAGAAGAGGATGGAGCAAGCAAGAGAGACCCTCCACGGATCTCAAGAGATGCATGAGGAAGCTCATCATCAAGAAATCCCGAGATGCCTCAAGGGATGCACTTTCCTCCCAACAACTATTGGGAACAACTCAACACTTCCTTAGAAGATTTGAGCCACAATGTGGAACAATTAAGGGTGGAACATCATGAGCACTCCATCATTCTCCATGAAATAAGAGAAGATCAAAGAGCAATGAGGGAGGAGCAACAAAGGCAAGGAAGGGACATAGAAGAGCTTAAGGACATTGTTGGTCCTTCAAGAAGAAGACGCCACTAAGGTGGATTCATTCCTTGTTCTTATTTCTCTCTGCTTTTCGGTTTTTATGTTGTGTTTATCTATGTTCTGTGTCTCTACTTCATGATCATTAGTAGTTAGTAACTATGTCTTAAAGCTATGAATAAATTCTATTAATCCTTCACCTCTCTTAAATGAAAAATGTTTTAATTCAAAAGAACAAGAAGTACATGAATTTTGAATTTATCCTTGAATTTAGTTTAATTATATTGATGTGGTGACAATACTTTTTGTTTTCTGAATGAATGCTTGAACAGTGCATATTTTTTATCTTGTTGTTTATGAATGTTAAAACTGTTGGCTCTTGAAAGAATGATGAACAAAGAGAAATGTTATTGATGATCTGAAAAATCATGAAATTGATTCTTGAAGCAAGAAAAAGCAGTGAAAAAGCAAAAGCTTGTGAAAAAAATAATTGGCGAAAAAAATAAAAAAAATAATAATAGAAAAAGAAAAAGCAAGCAGAAAAAGCCAATAGCCCTTAAAACCAAAAGGCAAGGGTAAAAAGGATCCAAGGCTTTGAGCATCAATGGATAGGAGGGCCCAAGGAAATAAAATCCAGGCCTAAGCGGCTAAATCAAGCTGTCCCTAACCATGTGCTTGTGTCATGAAGGTCCAAGTGAAAAGCTTGAGACTGAGTGGTTAAAGTCGTGATCCAAAGCAAAAAGAGTGTGCTTAAGAGCTTTGGACACCTCTAACTGGGGACTCTAGCAAAGCTGAGTCACAATCTGAAAAGGTTCACCCAGTCATGTGTCTGTGGCATTTATGTATCCGGTGGTAATACTGGAAAACAAAATGCTTAGGGCCACGGCCAAGACTCATAAGTAGCTGTGTTCAAGAATCAACATACTTAACAAGGAGAATCAATAACACTATCCGAAATTCTAAGTTCCTAGAGAAGCCAATCATTCTAAACTTCAAGGGAAAAAGTGAGATGCCAAAACTGTTCAGAAGCAAAAAGCTACAAGTCCCGCTCATCTAATTAGAATTAATATCCATTGATATTTTGAAATTTATAGTATATTCTCTTCTTTTTATCCTATTTGATTTTCAGTTGCTTGGGGACAAGCAACAATTTAAGTTTGGTGTTGTGATGAGCGGATAATTTATACACTTTTTGGCATTGTTTTTAGGTAGTTTTTAGTAAGTTCAAGCTACTTTTAGGGATGTTTTCATTAGTTTTTATGTTAAATTCACATTTCTGGACTTTACTATGAGTTTGTGTGTTTTTCTGTGATTTCAGGTAATTTCTGGCTGAAATTGAGGGACTTGAGCAAAACTCTGAAAAAGGCTGACAAAAGGACTGCTGATGCTGTTGGAATCTGACCTCCCTGTACTCAAAATAGATTTTCTGGAGTTACAGAACTTCAAATGGCGCGCTCTTAACGGCGTTGGAAAGTAGACATCCAGAGCTTTCCAGCAATATATAATAGTTCATACTTTATTCGGGAATTGACGACGTAAAGTGGCGCTCAACGCCAAGTACATGCTGCTGTCTGGAGTTAAACGCCAGAAACACGTCACGACCCGGAGTTGAACGCCCAAAACACGTTATAACCTGGTGTTCAACTCTAATAAAAGCCTCAGCTCGTGGATAGATCAAGCTCAGCCCAAACATACACCAAGTGGGCCCCGGAAGTGGATTTATGCATCAATTACTTACTCATGTAAACCCTAGTAGCTAGTTTAGTATAAATAAGACTTTTTACTAGTGTATTAGTCATCTTTTGACCATTCGGTCTTTTGATCACCTTCATGGGGGCTGGCCATTCGGCCATGCCTTAACCTTTCACTTATGTATTTTCACCGGTGGAGTTTCTGCACACCATAGATTAAGGGTGTGGAGCTCTGCTGTACCTCAAGTTTCAATACAATTACTATTACTTTCTATTCAATTCTCTTTTATTCTATTCTAAGATACACGTTGCACAACACTTTGATGAATGTGATGATCCGTGACACTCATCATCATTCTCACCTATGAACGCGCGTGATTGACAACCACTTTCGTTCTACTTTAGGCCGGGCGCATATCTCTTAGATTTCCCAACAGAATCGTCGTGGTATAAGCTAGATAGATGGCGGCATTCATGGGGATCCGGAAAGTCTAACCTTGTCTGTGGTATTCCGAGTAGGATCCCGGGAATCCGGAAAGTCTAACCTTGTCTGTGGTATTCCGAGTAGGATTCCGGTATTGAATGACTGTGACGAACTTCAAACTCCTGAAGGCTGGGTGTGATGACAAACGCAAAAGAATCAATGGATTCTACTCCAACCTGATTGAGAACCGACAGATGATTAGCCGTGCTGTGACAGAGCATTTGGACCATTTTCACTGAGAGGATGGGATGTAGCTATCAACAAGGGTGATGCCTCCAGACGATTAGCCGTGCAGTGACAGTGCATAGGACCATTTTTCCGAGAGGATTAAAAGTAGCCATTGATGATGGTGATGCCCTACATACAGCTTGCCATGGAAAGGAGTAAGAAGGATTGGATGAATGTAATAAGAAAGTAGAGATTCGAAAGGATTCTAGCATCTCCACACGCCTATCTGAAATCCCACTATTGATTTACATAAGTATTTCTATCCCTTTTTATTTTATTTATCTTTTAAATATCTAATCCAATTACATTTGACCCTATGAATCCACTTAACTGAGATTTACAAGGTGACCATAGCTTGCTTCATACCAACAATCTCTGTGGGATCGACCCTTACTCACGTAAGGTATTACTTGGACGACCCAGTACACTTGCTGGTTAGTTGAACGGAGTTGTGTCCACACATAAGTGCCATAATAATGATTCCATACAACAATAAAGAATACTACATTGATGTGATCACAATTTTGTCCACCACCTAGCCATGGTGGAGGGCTTTTTGGCTATTTTGTAGAATTCATTGGAGATGACTTCATGAACTTCTACTTCCTCTCCAATCATGATGCTATGAATCATGATGGCCCAATCCACAGTAACTTCAGATCGGTTGCTAGTGGGAATAATGGAGCGTTGAATGAACTCCAACCATCCTCTAGCCACAGGCTTGAGGTCCAGTCTTCTTAGTTGAACTGGCTTGCCTTTGGAGTCTCTTTTCCATTGAGCTCCTTCCACACATATGTCCATTAGGACTTGGTCCAACCTTTGATTAAAGTTGACCCTTCTAGTGTAGGGGCGTTCCTCTCCTTGCATCATGGGCAAGTGAAACGCCAACCTCACATTCTCCGGACTAAAATCTAAGTATTTCCCCCGAACCATTGTGAGATAATTCTTTGGACTCGGGTTCATACTTTGATCATGGTTCCTAATGATCCATGCATTGGCATAGAACTCTTGAACCATTAAGATTCCGACTTGTTGCATGGGGTTGGTTAGGACTTCCCAACCTCTTCTTCGGATCTCATGTCGGATCTCCAGATACTCATTTTTCTTGAGCTTGAAAGGGACCTCAGGAATCACCTTCTTCTTTGCCACAACATCATAGAAGTGGTCTTGATGGCTTTTGGAGATGAATCTTTCCATCTCCCATGACTCGGAGGTGGAAGCTTTTGTCTTCCCTTTTCCTTTTCTAGAGGATTCTCCGGCCTTAGGTGCCATTGATGGTAATGGAAAACAAAAATGATTATGCTTTGACCACACCAAACTTAAAATATTGCTCGCCCTCGAGCAAGAGAAGAAAGAATAGAAGAAGAAGAAGAAGAAAATATTGAGGAGAAGGTGGAGTGTGGGTTTCGGCCAAGGTATAGAAGAGGGGGTTGTATTGTGTGAAAATGAAGTAGAATGGAAGGGTATATATAGGAAAAGGGGAGAGGTGAGGTTCGGCCATTTTAGGGTGGGTTTGGGTGGGAAAGTGTTTTTGAATTTTGAAGGTAGGTGGGGTTTTTTGGGGAAGAGTGGATGGATGTGAGTGGTGAAGGGGGTAATTGGGAAGAGAGATTGAAGTTGATGGGAAGTGTGACATGGGGAAGAGTGAAATAGGATTAGGAGGTAAGGTGGGAATATGTTAGGTGGGGATCCTGTGGGGTTCACAGATCTTGAGGTGATCCTGTGGGGTCCACAGATCCTGAGGTGTCAAGGAATTACATCCCTGCACCAAATAGGCATGTAAAATGCCTTTGCATACCATTCTGGCGTTTAAACACCGAGGTGATGCACGTTCTGCGTGTTCAACGCCCATGTAAAGCATGTTCTGGGCGTTCAACGCCCATATGTAGCATGTTTCTGGCGTTGAACGCCAGTTTCATACTTGTTACTGGCGTTCAGCGCCAGCTTTTCTCAAGGCACATTCCTGGCGTTCAAACGCCAGAATGTTGCTTGTTTCTGGCGTTCAGTGCCAGATTCATGCTCTGTTCTGGCGTTGAACGCCAGCCAGATGCTCCTTACTGGCATTGAACGCCAGTCTGCCTTTCCTCCAGGGTGTGATTTTTCTTTTGCTGTTTTTGATTCTGTTTTTAATTTTTATTTTTTTCGTGACTCCTCATGATCATGTACCTAACAAAACACAAAATAAAAAAAATAAAATAAAAATTAGATAAATAAAATTGGGTTGCCTCCCAACAAGCGCTTCTTTAATGTTAATAGCTTGACATTGTGCTCTCATGGAGCCACAAAGGTGATCAGGTCAATGTTGTATAGTCCCAGCACCAAACTTAGAGTTTGGATATGGGGTCTTAACACCAAACTTAGTGTTTGGTTGTGGCCTCCCAACACCAAACTTAGAGTTTGACTGTGGGGGCTCTTCTTGACTCTGAACTGAGAGAAGCTCTTCATGCTTACTCTCTTGTATCACAGAGGGATGGCCATGTGCCTTAAACAGAAGGTAATCCCCATTCAATTAAAGGACTAATTCACCTCTGTTGACATCTATCACAGCTCCTGCTGTGGCTAGGAAAGGTCTTTCAAGGATGATACACTCATCCTCTTCCTTCCTAGTGTCTAAGATTATGAAATCAATAGGGATGTAAAGGCCTTCAACCTTCACTAACACGTCCTCTACTATTCCATAAGCTTGTCTCAATGACTTGTCTGCCAATTGTAATGAGAACAAGGCAGGTTGTACCTCAATGATTCCCAGCTTCTCCATTACAGAGAGTGGCATAAGATTTATCCCTGACCCCAGATCACATAGAGATTTTTCAAAGGTCATGGTGCCTATGGTACAAGGTATTAAGAATTTGCCAGGATCTTGTTTCTTTTGAGGTAAAATTTGCTGAATCCAGGTATCTAGTTCACTAATGAGCAAGGGAGGTTCACTTTCCCAAGTCTCATTACCGAACAACTTGGCATTCAGCTTCATGATAGGTCATAAATATTGAGCAACTTGCTCTCCAGTCACATCTTCATCCTCTTGAGAGGAAGAATAGTCTTCAGAGCTCATGAATGGCAAAAGGAGATTTAATGGAATCTCTATGGTCTCTATTTGAGCCTCAGATTCCTTTGGATCCTTAATAGGAAACTCCCTCTTGCTTGAGAGATGTCCCAGGAGGTCCTCCTCACTAGGATTTTCGTCCTCCTCCTCCCTTGTGCATTCGGTCATATTGATTAAATCAATGGCCTTGCACTCTCCCTTTGGATTCTCTTCTGTATTGCTTGGGAAAATACTGGGAGGAGTTTCAATGACTTTCTTACTCAGCTGGCCCACTTGTGCCTCCAGATTTCTGATGGAGGATCTTGTTTCACTCATGAAACTGAAAGTGGCCTTTGACAGATCAGAGACTAAATTGGCTAAATTAGAGGTGTTTTGTTCAGAATTCTCTGTCTGTTGCTGAGAAGATGATGGAAAAGGCTTGCTATTGCTTAGCCTATTGCGTCCACCATTGTTAAAGCCTTGTTGAGGCTTTTGTTGATCCTTCCATGAGAAATTTGGATGATTTCTCCATGATGGATTATAGGTGTTTCCATAAGGTTCACCCATATAATTTACCTCTGCTATTGCAGGGTTCTCAGGATCATAAGCTTCTTCAGAAGCTGCCTCTTTAGTACTGTTGGATGCATTTTGCCATCCATTCAGACTTTGAGAGATCATGTTGACTTGCTGAGTCAACACTTTGTTCTGAGCCAATATAGCATTCAGAGCATCAATTTCAAGAACTCCCTTCCTCTGAGGTGTCCCATTATTCATGGAATTCCTCTTCGAAGTGTACATGAATTGGTTATTTGCAACCATGTCAATGAGTTCTTGAGCTTCTGCGGGTGTTTTCTTTAGGTGAATGGATCCCCCTGCAGAATGGTCCAATGACATTTTCGAAAACTCAGATAGACCATAATAGAATATATCTAATATGGTCCATTCTGAAAACATGTCAGATGGACACCTTTTGGTCAACTGCTTGTACCTTTCCCAAGCTTCATAGAGGGATTCACCATCTTTTTGTTTGAAGGTTTGAACATCCACTCTAAGCTTGCTCAGCTTTTGAGGAGGAAAGAATTTATCCAAGAAGGCCGTGACCAGCTTATCCCAGGAGTCCAGGCTATCCTTAGGTTGTGAATCCAACCATATTCTAGCTCTGTCTCTTACAGCAAAAGGGAAAAGCATGAGCCTGTAGACTTCAGGATCTACTCCATTCGTCTTAACAGTCTCACAGATCTGCAAGAACTCAGTTAAAAACTGATAAGGATCTTCAGATGGAAGTCCATAAAACTTGCAGTTTTGTTGCATTAAGGCAACTAGCTGAGGTTTCAGCTCAAAATTGTTTGTTCCTATGGCAGGAATGGAGATGCTTCTTCCATCAAATTTGGACGTTGATTTGGTAAAGTCACCAAGCATCCTTCTTGCATTATCATTATTGGGTTCGGCTGCCATCTCCTTCTCTTGTTCGAAATTTTCTGAAAGGTTACTTCTGGATTGTTGTAATTTAGCTTCTCTTAGTTTCCTCTTCAAAGTCCTTTCAGGTCAAGATTAGCTTCAACAAGAGTGCTTTTGTCCTTGTTCCTGCTCATATGAAAGAGAAGAAAAAAAGAAAAGAAAGAGAAATCCTCTATGTCACAGTATAGAGATTCCTTTATGTTAGTAGAAAAAGAAGGGGGTAGGAGAAAGAAAAGTGAAGAATCCAAACACAAGGGATAGATTGGGTTCGGATTTTTAGATGAAGAGAGGTGAAGAGAAGTGTTAGTAAATAAGTAATTAAATAGAATAAGAAAAGAGATAGAGAATTTCGAAAATAATTTTGAAAAAGTGGTTGGTGATTTTCGAAAATTAAAGATAAGATATGATTAAAATTAAAATTTAAAACAATTAAAAAGAATTTTTGAAAAGGAGAGGTATTTTCAAAAATTAGAGAGGGATAGGTAGTTAGTTGGTTTTGAAAAAGATAAGAAACAAACAAAAAGTTAGTTGGTTGATTGAAAAAGATTTGAAGTTTTAAATTTTAAAAAGATAAGAAGATAGGAAGATAGAAAAGATCTTTTAAAGTCAAATTTTGAAAAAGATAAAAAGATAAGGTAAAAAGATAGGATAAAAAGATAAAAAATGATTTTAATTTTTAAATTTAAAATTACTTACTTCACTAACAAGAAACTACAAGATGAGATTCTAGAACTTAAAGATTGAACCTTTCTTAACAAGAAAGTAACAAACTTCAAATTTTTGAATTAATCACATTAATTGTTAGTGAATTTTCGAAAATATGATATAAAGATAAGAAAAAGATTTTGAAAAAATTTTGAAAAAGATTTTTGAAAATTTTGAAAAATAGAAAAAAAATGAAAAAAATATAATTTTTGAAAAAGATTTTGAAAAGATAAGATTTTTAAAATTGAAAATTTGACTTGACTTGTAAGAAACAACTAATTTTGAAAATTTTTGACTAAGTCAACTCAAATTTTCGAAAATTATGAGAAAAATAAGGAAAAGATATTTTTTTTGAATTTTTTTGAATTTTTAATCATGAGAGAGAAAAATTAAAAACGTCATTTTTGTGTTTTTTTCTTTTCTTTATGGATCAAAACAAAGAATTCATGCAAGAACACTATGAATGTCAAGATGAACACCAAGAACACTTTGAAGATCATGATGAACATCAAGAACATATTTTTGAAAAATTTTTGATGCAAAGAAAACATGCAAGACACCAAACTTAGAAATCTTTAATGCATGGACTCTAACAAACGAAAAATGCACATGAAAAATAACAAACAACACAAAACAAGAAATCATCAAGATCAAACAAGAAGACTTGTCAAGAACAACTTGAAGATCATGAAGAACACTATGAATGCATGTATTTTTCGAAAAATGCAAGAAAAAGTTTTTTAAAGCATGCAATTGACACCAAACTTAAAACATGGTTCAAGACTCAAACAAGAAACACAAAGTATTTTTGATTTTTATGATTTTCTAAATTTTTTTGGATTTTTATTAATTTTTTTTTGAAAATATTTTTGGAAAAAACGAAAAAGAAAAGAAAAATTTTGAAAAAGATTTTTGAAAAGAAAATTACCTAATCTGAGCAACAAGATGAACCGTCAGTTGTTCATACTCGAACAATCCCCGGCAACGGCGTCAAAAACTTGGTGGACGAAATTGTGATCCTCAAAATTGGTCTCTTTGTATTTGTATGAAATCAAAAATACCCCAAAGAGATCATGGTATGATGAACTGGGATCTTAATAATCCCTGGTAATGGCACCAACAGCTTAGTGTTGTTGTTGGACCAAAAGAGTTACAGGCACTGTTAGAGAAGCTCACAACTCCGTTCAACTTAACCAGCAAGTGTACTAGGTCATCCAAGTAATACCTTACGTGAGTAAGGGTCGATCCCACAGAGATTGTTGGTATGAAGCAAGCTATGGTCACCTTGTAAATCTCAGTCAGGCAGACTAAATGGTTTATGATGAGTTCGAAAATTAATAATAAACAGAAAATAAAATAGGATAGAAATACTTATGTAAATTAATGGTGGGGATTTCAGATAGGCGTGTGGAGATGCTAAAATCCTCTCGAATCTCTATTTTCTTATTACATTCATCCAATCCTTCCTACTCCTTTCCATGGCAAGCTGTATGTAGGGCATCATCATCATCAATGGCTACTTTTCATCCTCTCGGGAAAATGGTCCTATGCGCTGTCACTGCACGGCTAATTGTCTGGAGGCATCACCCTTGACAATGGCTACATCCTATCCTCTCAGTGAAAATGGTCCAAATGCTCTGTCACAGCACGGCTAATCATCTGTCGGTTCTCAATCAGGTTGGAATAGAATCCATTGATTCTTTTGCGTCTGTCACTAACGCCCAGCCTTCAGGAGTTTGAAGCTAGTCACAGTCATTCAATACCGGAATCTTACTCGGAATACCACAGACAAGGTTAGACTTTCCGGATTCCCATGAATGCCGCCATCTATCTAGCTTATACCACGAAGATTTTGTTGGGGAATCTAAGAGATATGCGCCCGGCCTAAGGTAGAACGGGAGTGGTTGTCAGTCACGCGCGTTCATAGGTGAGAATGATGATGAGTGTCACGGATCATCACATTCATCAAGTTGAAGTGCAACGTATATCTTGGAATAAGAATAAAAGAGAATTGAATAGAAAATAATAGTAATTGTATTGAAACTTGAGGTACAGCAGAGCTCCACACCCTTAATCTATGGTGTGTAGAAACTCCACCGTTGAAAATACATAAGTGAAAGGTTCAGGCATGGCGGAATGGCCAGCCCCCCTGGTCTGAGAACAAATCGTCCCAAGATGATCCTAAGATCTAAAGTGATCAAAAGATGTCTAATACAGTAGTAAATTATCCTATTTATACTAGACTAGCTACTAGGGTTTACATGAGTAAGTAATTGATGCATAAATCCACTTCCGGGGCCCACTTGGTGTATGTTTGGGCTGAGCTTGATCTATCCACGAGCTGAGGCTTTTATTGGAGTTGAATGCCAAGTTATAACGTGTTTTGGGCGTTCAACTCCGGGTCGTGACGTGTTTCTGGCGTTTAACTCCAGACAGCAGCATGTACTTGGCGTTGAGCGCCACTTTACGTCATCAATTCCCGAATAAAGTATGTACTATTATATATTGCTGGAAAGCTCTGGATGTCTACTTTCCAACGCCATTGAGAGCGCGCCATATGGAGTTCTATAGCTCCAGAAAATCCATTTTTAGTGCAGGGAGGTCAGATTCCAACAGCATCAGCAGTCCTTTTGTCAGACTTTTTCAGAGTTTTGCTCAAGTCCCTCAATTTAAGCCAGAAATTACCTGAAATCACAGAAAAACACACAAACTCATAGTAAAGTCCAAAAATGTGAATTTAACATAAAAACTAATGAAAACATCCCTAAAAGTAGCTTGAACTTACTAAAAACTACCTAAAAACAATGCCAAAAAGCGTATAAATTATCCGCTCATCACCACGCTACAAGCCGATGCGTGTAGTGGCTAAGTCATGATCCTCATGGACGCGTCCACGCAGATTACGCCTGTGCGCGGATTGTAATTGCCCTAGGGGCGCGTCTGCGTGTTGTGCGCGTATGCGCCGATAGTCACACATGATTTTTTAAGAGAGTACGTGACCAGAGCGTGGAGGCAGTTGGTGACTCTATTTTGGGGAGGAATTTTGGTGGGAAAAGCTTAAGAAGGCAAAGGATTGAAGGGTTAAGGAACTTTTGACTCATTTTGCATGTTCTTAGATATTTTCCTAGAGTTGGTTACATTTTGGGTAGAGAGAGAACCTCCAACTTCTCTCTAGGATTTCATTCTCTACATTCTCCACTACAATTCTCCTTTGATTTTCTTGGTGAGATCCATTGTAATACACTTTTATTTTGATGCAATTAGTAGATTTACTCTTCTCATTTTCTCAATTAGTGTTCTTTGATGCTCTTACTTTGGATCTAGCTTTGCCTTTGTTACTTGGATTTGGAACTAGTGAATTGAGGTACTTTCATATCCATTGCTTGTAATTGTTCAATTGTAGATAATTGTGTGATTTAGATCCCTTCATTTCAATTCTTCATTCCAATTTCTTAATGCCTCTTATAAATGCTCACCAAATGTTTGATAAAATGCCAACACTAGTTATGGAGTAAAAGTTCTTCACTTGGCTTAGAGTTTGAATCATTAGGAAAATTTGAATAGTGGATGTCAATTGTTGATTGAGAATTGAGGATTGTTAATTGGCTTGGGATGCACTAAAGCTAGATTTCCTTAGGGTGAAACTAGGACTTGTGATGCAAGCTAGTCACTCTCACTTGATTCTCCTCTATAATTAGAGGTCAACTAAGTGGAGCAAGACTTAATTATTATCATCACTGAAGGAAACTATAGTGATAGAATTTCTAATGCTAACCCTAGGCCAAGTCCTTTAATATTGATTGTTTGTCATCTACTTTTGCTAGCTTGAATTAGTACACCGATCTTCAAAAATCACAACAAAAGCTTCCTAATCAATAACATGCATTCCCTAGCAATTCCAAGGGAGGACGACTCGGGAGATTAATACTCTCGATTGTAGATTGTAGAGTTGTTTGATGCGAGATTTGAGTGTCGATTAGACTATACTCACGATTGTATTCACTACTAAATTCTATATCGACATACAAAATTTCGTTTATTAATAACAGAGTCACTATTTTCCTGTGCGTAATAACAAGCACGCACATGTATCCAATACTTGCAAAAATGTCAACCAGAAGTCCCCGAAATAAACTCTGACAACTTAACGATCAACATGATCAACGGAGGGGATAGTTACTGAGCATGATTTACTACAGGAAAAAGTGGCACCCATTCGTTAACATGTCAGTTCAACAAAACACAGTATGCTCTTATCAGTAAACCACAGGTGCATCAGATTGCGGTCAACAGTTGATCTCTCCAGGATGAACAAAATCCGACGAATTGACAGCTTCAAAAGCCATTCGAAGGGTGTGTCACTGGTTACCGTTCCGCCCACACGGCCTACTCGGTCGCTGCGGCTTTGCCGAACAAATCCTGAACGTGCTTCATTGCTTTTCTTACTGTAGGACGGCACCTCGCATCCCAGTTATCAACGGCCATGCGTCCTATGTCCGTTCGTAGTGCGTTGTGCCTCCCCATGACAAGGTCCAGAGCTAGTCACATTCTCGGTGTTGCATTGATGACCTGGATTATGTCGAGGTAGATCAAAGACAAGATATTGTAAAATGGAACAGTCTTGCCGTGGGCATATGTCAAATTTGGTGAAAAATTAAGTTAACTGTATGTTGTAATTTCGCCACAGGTGGGACTGGATCATCCACTGCGCCACCCACACTCCACAATCGTTCCTGCAATCGTTTAGACACAATGTGACGTTAAATATCTCAGGTAAATGACACACATGATAAAATTAAATTTGATGCCGTAACACACGATCTTTCATCCTGCTGCCCTATTTCAGGTTCCACGACAATGAAGGTATAAGGTTTGAGAAAGATGCAGTTGAACTTATCATTGTAGAAACTACGATCAACAAGCATATTCTCTAGGAAAAATGCCTATGTACCCAGTACAAGTCTTTACGTTACATTTTTTTAGCAAGGTAGATTATTAAAATGAAAGAAAAAGAAACCATGCATTACCACATATCGCATTTGATCCCTGCGGGCCTTTGTCTCCTTACCAACCTTTAGAGAGTCTAAGTATACAAGTTCGCTGCTCACGAAATCGATGATCATGAGGTACCAGTGATTATTCTTGTGCATCGGCACGTACCCCTGTTGACATAGCCCGAACAAAACAACATGCGTTCATGTGTGAATAGCCCTCACTGTTTAACCGACTCTGGATTCTATGCATACGATTAAGAAACTACCTTGAATAAGTTGTCTGCCAACCCCATGAAATTCTTCCTAATGTACTCCAGAGTTTGTGGACAATGGTGGCCTGGGCTAAGTGCAATTTGCTGTCAAGACATCAAACACGGAGACCAATATTTGGCATTCCAGCATGCAGACAACTATAACAATCAACTTCAAATCACAAAAGGAAATTAGATTTACAGGTATTGACCGAGAATCCAGTAGGAAGCCACCAACGCTTCAAAGACGATTTTGCAGTGATGCTCCTAGTGGACATCATAGCGGTCAAGCTGTGCACCTGCGAGCGTTACACATTCAAATGTCATACAAGTAGCAACATATAACTGGTATTCACTGGGCTTGGGGGCCTTATGTCATCGATCACTTGCTGTCTGGGGCACAGTGTCTGTAGAGACCCTCTAGTTACGGGGCAGTGTTCATCAAGAATGAGCACCTCACTGCATAGAAGAGAAAGAAAATCATAAGCGGGTATCCAAAGGCAATAGGTGTCACATCAAGGTGAGGCATAAAACTGTAGACACAATGCAAGAAACAAATTTTAAATTTTTTGTCTCTGAAAACGGTGCCTACCAACCTTACTAGGAGGTCTTTACCGAAAATATACGCCGCTACCACGACATCCAGGCCCGCAAATTCCATTCCTTCAGGAGGTGGGAACAATAGGTCCATGCACTGTTACAAGGAAAAAATATTTATACAACGTAACTACTGTACATCACCCGTTGTTTGCGTAGAAGTGAGTTTCTGAATGCCTGTCCTTGGAGATCTCTCCGCCATCCATGTAATTGCCAATGTGCGTGTAGTATGTGAAGGGCATCCCCGTCCCATTCTGCTGAACGTCATCAATTCCGTCATACCCGTCATCGTCACTGAACTTCAACTTTCTCTATGGCAGAAATGGGTGCTTGCATTAGATGAATAAAAAAATTACCACATAATTAAAAAACAGTGATTTGCTAGTGTATGGCGTGCAAAATGTCCAACTTCTGTCCTCATTACCTTCATGGTGGGAACATTTCGGCCTGGATTGGAAATGGCCTGAGGAGGAATCTTGGTTGTTGATTGTAATGAAACCCTCTTATGCGCCACAGATGTTGCTTTTCGACCACAGACGGTCTTCGTTCCTAGGTCGCCGCCGGTGCTCACCTCAACGGCTAGCTTGCCCTTCACTTTCATCGGCATAGACTGCAACAGCAATTCAATAACCTTGGCATGACTGGCAACAACTTTGTGTAGAGACTTTATTTGGCCGTTCTGAACCCGCACCGCCGCGCTATGAGTAGCTTCATCCCTTTTCAAATGATGTAGAATTAGAAACAATGACTTGAAACATCATCGAACCAGATTCCACCATGTTAATCACATTCAAGGATGCATAATTGGTTTGTAGTCGTACCTGACGGATGGACCCAAGCAGTTGCAGTACCCGATCCTCAGACGAGGTCACATTCTCACTGGCATCTGTCTGACCCTCCCTAAATACATGAAGATTTAAGACAAAAAAATAAAATAAAAAGACAGTCAGTGGCCTTCAATATAACGTCACATAGTGTCATGCTACACATGATTGAAAATGTTGCTGCCAGATTCATAGAGAACGTACTTGTCCAACCCCAATGCACCTCGTACGGCTTCGTTCTCTGAGGTCTTGCTTGGAGTAGATCTGGTTCCACCCTTTCCACCCTTTGGTTCTCCATCAAGATATTATGGAAAGGCTATGTTTACGTGCGTGGGAAAGGCTTTATTGTGGTGTCAAACACGCATAACCAGCACCAACCTTTATAGGCTTAAATTGTCCAATAACACCTTTCCGAGCCATGGCCTTATGATACCCTGGCCCAATAAACCTCCATACCCTGTTTTTGAGATTTATGTCAAATACATAACAACCAACTACGTGTGTTTACGGTTGAGGCATGACAAAGTGTAGCTGGAATAAAAGAGAATTTGTAGAATTAATTCAAGGTTTCAGTGAGTTTATGCCAACTTTATTTTATGTTTGGCAATTTTGTACTCAAATTTATTTTTATAAAATAAATGTTTTCTGGACAGTAGTAGTGAAAATCACTTTTAGATAGATAAATACTCCGTTACGAAAAAATACAACACTAAATCACAATGGTCTTTTTTTTTAAATATATTTAATCCTGCGTTTTTGGTGCTTTTAAAAATCATATCAACTATAATTTTTAGTATAGTACTCTATTTTAGTGTGTTATAATATTCTACTATCGTACTTAAAATTAATATATATTTATATCATTAAAAATAATATGTAAAGGTCGACAACTTTTTACGTATTCTTTTTATAATACAAAGTATTATTTATTCAGGATGTTGAAAATAACATGTGCATATACCACCCGTTAGTACTCTTTTTAAATACTGTGAATAATCTTAATTTTGTTATTGTATTTGGTTCCAACTTTGTACTGGTTATATTCTGGATAAATTACTCTTAAGGACCGCTAGCAAAATTTATTCATCGAAACGGACTTTTAATACCAAATTTATTAAGACGAACTAAATTTTTTAATTATATTTATAACATGTCAAAAGAATGACCAAATCTTTTTATAAATAGATAAAGTAGTTATTATTTATTTTTTCATATATTTTTCGTATTCTTTATGTTAATAATTTTTATTTTTTCGAAAATTCTAATAATAATAAACATTAGTTATTTAGTTATTTTTATTGTTGTTCTATTTTCGTGATCTTTCATCCTTTTTTATTAGATTAACAGAAGAAACAATATTAAACATCACATAAATCAAAATAATAAAAAATAACAAAAATTACTAATAATTCGGGTGAAATGAAACTTATTAACATAAAAATATGAAAAATAAATAAAAAAAATTAATTACTGATATAGTTATCTAAGGATTTGGTCCTTCTTTTTTAAATATCATAAATTTTAAAAAAAGAGTT
Organism: Arachis hypogaea; assembly: GCF_003086295.3. Classification (NCBI taxonomy): domain Eukaryota; kingdom Viridiplantae; phylum Streptophyta; class Magnoliopsida; order Fabales; family Fabaceae; genus Arachis; species Arachis hypogaea. The sequence continues at coordinate 92,723,714 of NC_092044.1, read as the reverse complement.
AATCGTTCTTAACATATTTAACTATTAAAAATTCTTTTTAATAGTTAAATCAACTCTAACTAACATTTAGAGTAATTTTTCCTTAAATGTTGTTGATTATTTGTAGTTAATTTTTTATTTAAGTTATTATTTTTAACAGTAATAATAACACATATTATAACGTGTTAACACCAACTTTAAAGGTCATTCAGTTTTTCGTCCCAGTAGAGTGGCACAGAACAATTAACACTAACATTAATTAGACTACTCCCAACAAAAAATCTGTAGCATCTGGGCCCATTCAGCTGAAAACGTCAATCAGTAATGAAAATTTTAAATATACACACTTTCCTTCGACCTTCACTGAAGAACGAAACTCTCGCGCGATCTAGAATTTTCACAAATAAATTCCCGTTGTAAGTATAGCTTCTAGACCGACAAGAATTCCTTTCTTACAAAAGTTTTGGTTGTCACAAGTAACAAACCCAATAAAATTTATAAACCGAAGTATTCAAAACTCGGGTCGTCTTCTCAAGAAATTTCAGGGAAGTACGATTTATTATTGGTTATGAAAAATAGTATTTTTGGGTTTTAAGAAGGTTTGAGCCAGAAAAATAGATTGTAGGAATTAGTAAATTCAATAACTATAAATCTCTTGGCAAGGTATGAAAATTGAAATTTCTATCCTAGTTATCCTTATCAGGTGTGCTGAGAATTGGGTTTTAATCCCACTTAGTTATCCCTTATTAAATAAAGGAGAGTCAAGTAGACTAATTAAATTGATCCTCGAGTTTCAGTCAACTTTTAGAGCGATCCAAATTAATTAGCAATTGTCAATTTCAACCACTACTGAGTTTGATAACTCAAGTATTACCAAATTAATTAACCAAAGCCAAAAGGGGAGAAAATCTACGCAAATGAAAATAATTTGGATAAAGCGAAAGCATCAATAACATAAATTAGAGAAAGCAATCATAAGTCTGAAATACCTCAATGTGTGTTAATTAAGAAAATCAATCCCAACATGGAAAAGTTCATAAACAAATAAAAGAGAAAATAACTAAAAGGAACATTAAACCTGTAATGAAGAGAAGTAGTCTGAACATAATAAAAATCCTAAATCCTAATCCTAATTCCTAAGAGAGAGGAGAGAACCTCTCTCTCTAAAAACTACATCTAAATTCCTAAAACTATATATTATTAACGTTATATGATATATTGATGAATGGATGGATTCCCCAATTTATAGCCTTTAATCTGTGTTCTCTGGGCTTGGATCTGGATCAAAATGCGGCCCAAAATCATCTTCAACGCATTCTGTAATTTCTGCAGATCGCGTACGTCACGCGTCCGCGTGGGTAACGCGGTCGCGTCATCTGAAGTTTTGCTCTTCCACGCGGTCGCGTCACTCACACGTCCGCGTCAGTTGTGTTTCGCGCGCGTCACGCCTTTGCGTCATCCATGCGCTCGCGTCGATGCTCTTTGCGCTAAGCACGCGTCCGCATCGTCCACGCGTTCACGTCGCCGCCAGTTTCTTCAATAACTCCATTTTGTGCTTTCCTTCCATTTTTGTATGTTCCCTTTCCATCCTTTAAGTCATTCCTGCCCTGTAAAACCTGAAAGTACTCAACATACAAATCACGGCATCGAATGGTAATAAAGGATAATTAAATTTAATATTTTTAAAGCATAGGAAACATGTTTTCTCATATATCATAAAATAGGGAAGGAATAGTAAAACCATGCAATTTACATGAATAAGTGGGTGAAGATTTGATAAAAACACTCAATTTAAGCACAAGATGAATCATAAAATAGGGGTTTATCACTCACCCCATGAACAGAGTAAAACCAAGCAGAACTAGTTGACAGGGTTGGCCCTGAATTAAAAAAATTAAAATATGTGGTATACTACACAGGTGGACGTTGGTAGGAACGCAAAGGTGCACAGGGACAGGTGGAAAACCACTATATGCCCAGTATCCTCACATTCACGTCAATTCCCGTTTCACGATGCATTGGATTCAAAGTCATCCAAGGTGTACCATCGAAACACAGTCACATTCGCTTGGCCACAATCATCCAGGGACAATAGACTAGAACCAATTTACATGCTTGGGAACAGATATAACTATCTGCCCAAAACCCCTACGTAACTCTTTCAATAAAACATTACAATTAAGCCACAGAAAATCTACCTGCAAAGTGTCCATGTGGATACAATTTTAACCATGACACTTGAAGACGTTCTCAAATTAACATGTTGTTGAACAAGGCAACCTGATCCTTCAAAGTTGCATTCTCCATCTCAAGTTGATACATGCGGTCACGATCCCTGTATGTGTGATGATGGCGTAGATCCTCAAGCTGTCTCTGAACACGCATCACCATGCGGTAGTTATAGTCTAGTATCTTCTTTCCCGTCGCATTTAACACCCCTTCAATCCCTCGAAACGCAGCGTCCTCCCGAGCATCGTTCTCAGACGTGCTAAGCTCGCCTTCAGCTGTTATGGCCAAGCCTAAAGGATTTGATGGAAGAACCACAGCAAACCCCACTAGTGGACCCTTGTCCGGCACATTGGTTTCTCTTCGATAAAACAGGGGAGGCCCAACACCAGTTGAAGCACATACTCGTGCCAGTAAAATTTCTATATTTTCAACATAGAGGAAGTCATCCGCCTGACATGCACCCCTTCATACAAGGACAAAGCAACACGCACAGATTAGGAACTTCAAATTTGACAGCACGCACGCAAACCAGCCCTGCATGGATAGAAAGATTACCTTTGAACACTAGTACCCGGCTGTGACGACTCCCCAAATGAAATAACACCTGCGTGAGGAGAGAGTTGTCCCTCCCCGAGGAAGTCCGTTGGTGCACGGAATTAAACTTCGCACAACTGAACCAGCAAGTGCACTGGGTCGTCCAAGTAATACCTGAGTGAGTCAGGGTCGATCCCACGAGGATTGTGATTTGAATCAAGCTATGGTTATCTTGTAAATCTTAGTTAGGCAGGTAGAAAAGTTGTTTAGTTGTTTAAGCACATAAAAGTAAAATAAAGATAACGTTACTCAGTTGACGGTAAAAGTAATGATAAGAGGATAGGTAAGGTTTCAGAGATGCTTTGCTCTTTTGGATCAAGTCGATCTTACTGTCTACTCCAACTGTGAATGACTTCTTCTATGGCAGGTTGTATGGCTGCATTTGTTTCTAAGAACAGGACAGGACAAGACACTAAGAACAAGACAGGACAAGACACTAATAGACAAAGACACAAAATTTTGTGTTCTTATATTCTGTTTGGTGATAAACTAGAACAAATTATGAAAATTTAATTTATTCTCATTTTTTTCATTCAAAAAATTTGAGATGAAAAATATAATAATAAAAAATATAATTATGAAAAATTAACAAGAATAATAAAAGAAAAAATAAAAAATAAGTTGTGTCCCTTGTTAGTGTCTCCGTGTCCTTCCTGTCAGGATGGACACAAAATACACTGATTCAGTGTCTCTGAACACATTGTCTCTGTTTATGTCTTCTCTACCAAACATGATTTTGTATCTCTGTGTCCCTGTCCGAGTGTCTTGTCTCTGTAAACAACCACAGCCTATGTGATCAACGCCTTTCTTGAGAGGTCGCCGATTCTCCTCCAGTGCTGAACCCCAGGATTAGTGCGGATCTAGTCTGATTGAGGGTGAAGCTCCTGTAGTTCATTCCCCTTGATAATCCTACTCAAAACGCCATAGACAAGGTCATATTTTCTGGATCAGAGAATGCTGTGCCTTTGGTTCTAGCCTCTACCACAAAGACTCTAATCTCCCTATACCTTGACTGAACTGGTGTCTCGAGAAGTCCCCAATGAAGTCGCATATTAGCCATCTAAGAGATGTATAATCAAGCCAGTGGTTCATCATTGTCCAATGAAAGACTCACTCTGAACCCATGTAGAATGAGATAACCTTGTGCCGGTTGAACGTATTAATAAGGATGAAGAACGAAGATACATCTTATAATAGAGAATCAAACACAAATTGAGATAGAACAGTAGTACTTTTATTAATTCATAAAACTCAGCAGAGCTCCTAGCTTTAACCTAGGAGGTGTAGAGACTCATATTGATAAAAAATACAATGAAACGTGTAAAGTTTCAAAAAGTCTGGAGAGCTAGATCTTAAACAAGGGTGATCTTCTCCTATATATAATAACCTAATAACTAAGGATTACAGAAATATGATAGGCTTAGGCTTGTAGTGCGAAAATCCACTTTCGAGACCCACTTGGTGAGTGTTTGGGCTAAGCTTTAGTGTCTCCCACATGCTAGGAGGCTTCTTGGGTGTTGAACGCTGGCTAGGGACATCTTTTTGGGCGTTGGAAGCTGGCCACCTCTATGTGGACATTGGACGCTATAGCTGGCGTTGAACGCCAGTTTTGGGCCTTTAATTCTGAAGCAAAGTATAGACTATTATATATTTATAGAAAACCCTGAATGTTAGCTTTCCATTGCCATTGAGAGTGCACCATTGGAACTTCTATAGCTCCAGAAAACCTCCTTCGAGTGCACAGAGGTCAGATCTTGACAGCATCTGCAGTGCTTTCTCTACTCCTGAATCGGACTTTTGCTCCAGCTCCTCTATTTCAGCCAGAAAATACCTGAAATTGCATAAAAACACACAAACTCATAGTAGAATCCAAAAATGTGAATTTTAGACTAAAACCAATGAAAATATAATAAAACTTAAACAAAACATGCTAAAAACTATATGAAAATGGTGCCAAAAAGCGTATAAAATATCCGCTCATCATCCATCACCGGGCTGAACACATGATCACTGCCCCCGGGGGCCAATGTCTCCACAACTACCTCTTCACAGGTGTGAAGTCATCTCAGTGCTTCCTCGCAAGATCAAAAACCCTTGAAAACAACGTTGCTAACACCGTCGAGCTGGGTCTTGCAACGAACCCGTGAGGTGTAAATACCAGGTTGTTTGCCAACCTTAACCGTATAAAAGGAGAACCCCATCCTCCCTAACCCGTCAACAAGAACAAAAAAAGGACAGCAAAGACTGCTCTCCACTATGTAACTTTCGAGCAAAGGGTATTGTAGTGACTCCTTTGGTAGGGCCCGCAACCTCAGTGGCACACTCTCACAACTTAATGTAACCATGGATTTGTTTCTCCCTCACACTAAACTGACTAGTTAGATTCCCCATTATGTTAGGTTACTGTCCATTTCAATTCTTCCATGTCAATCTATCACACTCACGTGACTCCTATACAAGTGTGGTCCAAAGCAACAATGGTCATGTAGAATAAGTCTTTGGAGACCGTGCAAATCAAATCAAATGGTTCCATTGAAGTCAATATTCAATTTTTATTTCCACATGAAATAATTTTTATCATTTTCTGTCCATTCAGGTATGAATTTTTAATTCTTTGAGCAGAAATGCATTTTTAAAAGGAACATTACGAACATGAATTTTTTGTTTTGGATAAATTTTTTGTTTTAAAAAGAAATTTTAAAAAATAATTTTAAAGAAACAATTGCAGAAGCACGAGTGATAATAGTTATGTTTAAGGGATAATGTTATTTGGTTATGACAATAATATAATCAATATGAATAGTGAAAAATTAATTAAATGTATATATCTATTTCTATATGAAGTTATGCTAAACTTTTAACTGAATAAGGACAGATTCATAACACATGGAGATGTTCACTTGACATACTCCTTCATTAGAAAATTTAAGTCGTCCCTATATTGTTGCTATTGTTACCATGATCATTATAGATAAGCAGTTTCTAGACTCATTTTGGCCCAAAACAAGGGTCAACAATTCATACATAATAATCTTGTTACTAAAAATACTTAAAAAGTGTACTATCGCACGTTAGTTTACAAGCTATATTTAAGTTAATAAATAAGTTACTATTTTTCAAGAAGTATCGTAAATTAATATGTTGTTAGATTTTTCTTTGGAATATGTGAAATGAAATAATTTAGTTTGGTAACAAAATATTATCGATTATGCAGAGTATTTTACTCTAAATTCTAGGTTTAAACATAAGTATTTACATGCGAATTTAATTATTTTGTTAATTGCTCACATGAAATAAAATAACCTTTACACGGTTAATTATGCAGAATAGTCTTATCTTTAAAATTTGAATAGACATATCGCTAATAAATTTATTAATATTTTACGCCAAGTTATTTGGTTCTATGCAAAACACTATTTATAAAAAAAAAGCTTAAAATTTTAGTTAAACGGATTAATCCATCAAGGGTAAATGCTAAAAGTTTATTTAAAGCCGTTATCGTTTACAACTTAATTGATTAACTTATTTCCCGATAACAAAAAGTTAATAAAGGAGCCTTAGAGCAATTCTAACGGACAAGAAGTTGAAGTCCTATTTCTGACAGAAGTAGGAACTTACCGTTAAAGAGAAGATAGGGAGAGTTCCTGTATAATTTTTGAGAAGAGAGAGTCCCTCTAAATGAGGACTCATAGTATCAAATAATAACTTGCCACTTAGTATGTTATTATAAAAATAAATAATTATATAAAATCTTAATTAATTAAATAATTATATTAAATAATTAAATAATAATTAATTCAGTAATAATTATAATAATTGATTATATTAAATAATTATATTTTTAAATAATTAATAATTTATATTAATTATTAAATAATAATTAATTAAATAATTAAATCATAATTAATTTATTAATAATTATAATAATTAATTGGATTAAATAATTAAATTTTTATTTAATTAATAATTTATATTAATTATTTATATCATAATTAATATTGAATATTATTTATATTATTATATTAAATTATAATTAATTAAATTTATTTACTTTAAAAAATAAATTTAATTTTTACACCTTACAAAATAATTTTTGGTTGGATTGGTTATTTTTATTTTTAAAATTAAAAATACTAACCATATTATTAAAATTAGTCGTTGCAAAACTAGCTGTTGCAAAATTAGCCGTTGGAAACTAGCCGTTACTATGTTACCGTTATTATTAATAAATTAATATTTTATTACTATATATACCACTTACATACACTTCTATTCTTAGACTTTCTTCTACTCTTCTTCATCTTCTTCCAAGTTTACGAAATCAAAGTTCTGCTGATGTGGTTTTTTGTTCGAAAAAATAGATCCAAACTAACTCAACTCTCTTTTCAATTACTTACAAAACTTTTCTCAAATTCCAAATACCCAACAATCTCAAACCTCAAACTCTCAAGTTCCAAATCAAAACTTCACACTACCAAATACATTTCAAAATTCAAATCCACAAAATCTTCCTAATTTCAATTTTCAAACTCCTTATAATAATAATCAATTTCCTATATTCCAACTACAAAATCAAAATTCACAAACACCACATTTTTCATTTTCATCCATATTTAACACCTCTATCAGAAATGTTACTCCAACATTCTTGTCATTTCCAATTCAATTCAGTGCATCAAGACATAACTCATCTGGTGTTGGTGGCTCTTCTAACCCATCCTCTCAGACTCTGATACAACCTAGTCCAAATTCGTAATATTCAGATTTTGCCAACTCTCGTGGATTCTAAATGATGATGATATTGAAGATCGGAGGCAAGATAGTATTCCACACTGGCATTGAAAAGAGGATGAGATGTTGATCAGTGCATGGTTAAATGTTTCAACTAACCCTATAGTTGGTACCGATCAAAAAGGATAAATATTTTGTAGTCGAATTCATAGCTACTGTGTAGAATTTTGCTCCGACATGACAAGTGGGGTAGTTTCATGTAAGAAATGATGGTATAAGATCAGTGGTGCACGAAATTGCAATCACACTTTTTGCAACCCCGCACAACTAACCAGCAAGTGCACTGGGTCGTCCAAGTAATACCTTACGTGAGTAAGGGTCGATCCCACGGAGATTGTCGGCTTGAAGCAAGCTATGGTTATCTTGTAAATCTTAGTCAGGATATCAATAATTATCAAGTTTGATTGTGAAAAGTAAAAGAACATGAAATAAGTACTTGTTTTGCAGTAATGGGGAAAAGGTTGAGGTTTTGGAGATGCTCCATCCTTTGAATCTCTGCTTTCCTACTGTCTTCTTCTTCAAGCACGCAAGGCTCCTTCCATGGCAAGCTGTATGCAAGGGTTTCACCGTTGTCAGTGGCTACCTCCCATCCTCTCAGTGGAAATGTTCAACGCACCCTGTCACGGCACGGCTATCCATCTGTCGGTTCTAAATCAGGCCGGAATAGAATCCAGTGATTCTTTTGCGTCTGTCACTAACGCCCCGCCTTCAGGAGTTTGAAGCTCGTCACAGTCATTCAGTCATTGAATCCTACTAAGAATACCACATACAAGGTTTAGACCTTCCGGATTCTCTTGAATGCCGCCATCAGTTATAGCTTATACCACGAAGATTCTGATTAAAGAATCCAAGAGATATCTACTTAATCTAAGGTAGAACGGAGGTGGTTGTCAGGCACACGTTCATAGTTGAGAATGATGATGAGTGTCACGGATCATCACATTCATCCGGTTTAAGAACAAGTAATATCTTAGAATGGAAGCAAGCATGATTGAATGAAAAACAGTAGTAATTGCATTAATCCATCAAGACACAGCAGAGCTCCTCACCCCCAACCATGGGGTTTAGAGACTCATGCTGTGGAAGGTACACAAAGAAACGTGTAAAGTGTCATGAGGTACAGATACAATGTCAAAAGGTCCTATTAATAGTAAACTAGTAACCTAGGGTATACAGAAATGAGTAAATGACGTAAAAATCCACTTCTGGGTCCACTTAGTGTGTGCTTGGGCTGAGCAATGAAGTATTTTCGTGTAGAGACCTTTTCTGGAGTTAAACGCCAGCTTTTATGCCAGTTTGGGCGTTTAACTCCAAGTTTTATGCCAGTTCCAGTGTTAAACGCTGGAAATTCTGAGGCTGATTTGCTACGCCGGTTTGGGCCATTAAATCTCGGGCAAAGTATGGACTATTATACATTGCTGGAAAGCCCAGGATGTCTACTTTCCAATGCCGTTGAAAGCGCGCCAATTGGGCTTCTGTAGCTCCAGAAAATCCACTTCGAGTGCAGGGAGGTCAGAATCCAACAGCATCTGCAGTCCTTTTCAGTCTCTGAATCAGATTTTTGCTCAGGACCCTCAATTTCAGCCAGAAAATACCTGAAATCACAGAAAAACACACAAACTCATAGTAAAGTCCAGAAAAGTGAATTTTAACTAAAAACTAATAAAAATATACTAAAAACTAACAAGATCATACTAAAAACATACTAAAAACAATGCCAAAAACCGTACAAATTATCCGCTCATCACAACACCAAACTTAAATTGTTGCTTGTCCTCAAGCAACTGAAGATCAAATAAGATAAAAAGAAGAGAATATGCAATGAATTCCAAAAACATCTATGAAGATCAGTATTAATTAAATGAGCGGGGCTTTTAGCTTTTTGTCTCTGAACAGTTTTGGCATCTCACTCTATCCTTTAAAATTCAGAATGATTGGCTTCTTTAGGAACTCAGAATCCAGATAGTGCCATTGATTCTCCTAGTTAAGTATGATGATTCTTGAACACAGCTACTTATTGAGTCTTGGCCGTGGCCCAAAGCACTCTGTCTTCCAGTATTACCACCAGATACATACATGCCACAGACACATAATTGGGTGAACCCTTTCAGATTGTGACTCAGCTTTGCTAAAGTCCCCAATTAGAGGTGTCCAGGGTTCTTAAGCACACTCTTTTTTCCTTGGATCACAACTTTATTTCTTTCTTTTTCTTTCTTTTTCTTTCTTTTTCTCTTTCTTTTTCTTTCTTTTTTTCGAAATATTTTTTTTTGTATTCACTGCTTTTTCTTGCTTCAAGAATCATTTTTATGATTTTTCAGATCCTCAGTAACATGTCTCCTTTTTCATCATTCTTTCAAGAGCCAACATTCATGAACCACAAATTCAAAAGATATATGCACTGTTTAAGCATACATTCAGAAAACAAAAGCATTGCCACCACATCAAAATAATTAAACTGTTATAAAATTCAGAATTCATGCAATTCTTCTCTTTTTCAATTAAGAACATTTTTCATTCAAGAAAGGTGATGGATTCATAGGACATTCATAACTTTAAGGCATAGACACTAAGATACTAATGATCACAAGACACAAACATAGACAAACATAAGCATAATTTTCAAAAAACAGAAAATAAAGAACAAGGAAATTAAAGAACGGGTCCACCTTAGTGATGGCGGCTTGTTCTTCCTCTTGAAGATCCTATGGAGTGCTTGAGCTCCTCAACGTCTCCTCCTTGTTTTTGTTGCTCCTCTCTCATGATTCTTTGATCTTCTCTAATTTCATGGAGGAGGATGGAATGTTCTTGGTGCTCCACCCTTAGTTGTCCCATGTTGGAACTCAATTCTCCTAGGGAGGTGTTTAGTTGCTCCCAATAGTTTTGTGGAGGAAAGTGCATCCCTTGAGATGAATATCTCCATCTCCCATGGCTCGGAGGTGGAAGCTTTTGCCTTCCCTTTCCTCTTTCTAGAGGTTTCTCCAGCCTTAGGTGCCATAAATGATTATGGAGAAACAAAAAGCAACGCTTTTACCACACCAAACTTAGAAGGTTTGCTCGTCCTCGAGTAAAAGAAGAAAGAAGAGATAGAGTGGTGGGGTAGGTGGGGATCCTGTGGGGTCCACAGATCTTGAGGTGTCAAGGAAAAGTCATCCCTGCACCAAGTGGCGAGCAAAATTGCTCTTTGTGCCAATTCTGGCGTTAAACGCCGGGCTGGTGCCCCTTTCTGGCGTTTAACGCCAAGTTCTTGCCCTTTACTGGCGTTTAACGCCAGTCTGGTGCCCCTTTCTGGCGTTAAACGCCCAGAATGGTGCTAGACTGGGCGTTAAACGCCCATCTGCTAGCCTTACTGGCGTTTAAACGCCAGCAGGATCTTCCTCCAGGGTGTGCTATTTTTCTTTCTGTTTTTCATTCTGTTTTTGCTTTTTCAATTGATTTTGTGACTTCTCATGATCATCAACCTACAGAAAGCATAAAATAACAAAGGAAAAATAGATAAAATATAACATTGGGTTGCCTCCCAACAAGCGCTTCTTTAATGTCAGTAGCTTGACAGAGGACTCTTATGGAGCCTCAGAGATGCTCAGAGCAATGTTGGAACCTCCCAACACCAAACTTAGAGTTTGAATGTGGGGGTTCAACACCAAACTTAGAAGTTGGTTGTGGCCTCCCAACACCAAACTTAGAGTTTGACTGTGGGGGCTCTGTTTGACTCTGTTTTGAGAGAAGCTCTTCATGCTTCCTTTCCATGGTTACAGAAGGGGAACCTTGAGTCTTATAGTTTGCACTGTCTGTAAGCCACGGAGCTTCCTGAATAGCAAATAATTGCTCATCCGGAAAGGTTTCAGAGATCTCAGTAGGAGGGAGGGATGCTCCTGCTACTGGTTCTATCCGGGACAGGTGATCAGCTACTTGATTTTTTGTCCCTTTTCTGTCTCTTATTTCTATATCAAACTCTTGCAGAAGCAACACCCATCTTATGAGCCTGGGTTTTGAATCCTGCTTTGTGAGTAGATATTTAAGAGCAGCATGGTCAGTGTACACAATCACTTTTGATCCTACTAAATAAGATTTGAACTTGTCAATGGCATAAACCACTGCAAGTAACTCTTTTTCTGTGGTTGTGTAGTTCTTCTGTGCATCATTTAGAATACGGCTGCCATAATGGATGACGTGCAGAAGCTTACCATGCCTTTGTCCCAAGACTGCACCAATGGCATGGTCACTGGCATCACACATTAGTTCAAATGGTAATGTCCAGTCTGGTGTAGAGATGACTGGTGCTGTGACCAGCTTAGCTTTCAGGGTCTCAAACGCCTGCAGACACTCCTTATCAAAGATAAATGGCGTGTCAGCAGCTAGCAGATTACTCAGAGGTTTTGCAATTTTTGAAAAATCCTTTATAAACCTTCTGTAGAATCCTGCATGCCCCAGAAAGCTTCTGATTGCCTTAACATTGGTAGGTGGTGGTAATTTTTCAATTACTTCAACTTTAGCTTGATCCACCTCTATTCCCTTGTTTGAAATTTTATGCCCAAGGACAATCCCTTCAGTCACCATAAAGTGACATTTTTCCCAGTTTAAAACTAGGTTGGTCTCTTGGCATATTTTCAAAACAAGTGCTAGATGGTTAAGGTAGGAGCTGAATGAGTCTCCAAATACTGAAAAGTCATCCATGAAGACTTCCAGAAATTTCTCTACCATATCTGAGAAGATAGAGAGCATGCACCTCTGAAAGGTTGCAGGTGCATTGCACAGACCAAAAGGCATCCTCCTGTAGGCAAATACTCCAGAAGGACGTGTAAATGCTATTTTCTCTTGGTCCTGAGGATCTACTGCAATTTGGTTGTAACCTGAATAGCCATCCAAAAAGCAGTAGTATTCATGACCTGCCAGTCTCTCTAGCATCTGGTCTATGAATGGTAAAGGAAAATGATCCTTTCTGGTGACTGTATTGAGCCTTCTGTAGTCAATACACATGCGCCACCCTGTAACTGTTCTTGTAGGAACGAGTTCATTCTTTTCATTATGAACCACTGTCATGCCTCCCTTCTTAGGGACAACGTGGACAGGGCTCACCCAGGGGCTATTAGAAATAGGATAAATAATCCCAGCCTCTAGTAACTTAGTGACCTCTTTCTGCACCACCTCCTTCATGGCTGGATTTAGCCGCCTTTGTGGTTGAACCACTGGCTTAGCATCATCCTCCAATAGGATCTTGTGCATGCATCTTGCTGGGCTAATGCCCTTAAGATCACTTATGGACCACCCAAGAGCTGTCTTGTGTGTCCTTAGCACTTGAATTAGTGCTTCCTCTTCCTGTGGATTTAAAGCAGAGCTTATGATCACTGGAAAAGTGTCACCTTCTCCCAGAAATGCATATTTCAGGGATGGTGGTAGTGGCTTGAGCTCTGGTTTAGGAGGCTTATCTTCTTCCTGAGGAATTTTCAGAATTTCTTTTATTTCCTTTAGTTCCTCCAGATCAGGCTGAACATCTTTAAAGATGTCATCTAGCTCTGATTCAAGACTTTCAGTCATATTGACCTCCTCCACCAAAGAGTCAATAATATCAGTGCTCATACAGTCATTTGATGTGTCTGGATGCTGCATAGCTTTGACAACATTCAACTTGAACTCATCCTCATTGACTCTCAGGGTTAATTCCCCTTTTTGGACATCAATGAGGGTCCGTCCAGTTGCTAGGAAAGGTCTTCCTAGAATGAGAGTTGCACTCTTGTGCTCCTCCATTTCCAGCACTACAAAGTCAATGGGAAAGGCAAATGGCCCAACCTTGACAATCATGTCCTCAATTATGCCTGATGGGTATTTAATGGAGCCATCAGCAAGTTGGAGACATATCCTGGTTGGTTTGACTTCTTCAGTCAAGCCAAGCTTTCTAATAGTGGATGCAGGTATTAGGTTGATACTTGCCCCAAGATCACATAGAGCTTTCTTGGTACAATTACCCTCTAATGTGCATGGTATCATAAAGCTTCCAGGATCTTTAAGCTTCTCTGGTAAGCTCTTTAATATGACTGCACTGCATTCTTCAGTGAGAAAAACTTTTTCAGTTTCTCTCCAATCCTTCTTATGACTTAAGATCTCTTTCATGAACTTAGCATAAGAAGGTATTTGCTCAAGTGCCTCTGCAAACGGAATCTTTATTTCAAGAGTCCTTAGATAGTCTGCAAAGCGGGCAAATTGCTTATCCTGTTCCGCTTGGCGGAGTTTCTGAGGATAAGGCATCTTGGCTTTATATTTTTTAACCTTAGATGCTGCAGGTTTATTCCTTACAGAAGTGGTTGAAGAAGCCTTTTTAGAGGGATTACTATCAGCACTCTCAGGTGTCTGGTTCCCCTTTTGCGTTTGAACGCCAGGATTGGGTGGAAATGGGCGTTTAACGCCAACTTTTCCCCCTTTTCTGGCGTTTGAACGCCAGAACTGGGCAGGGAATGGGCGTTTAACGCCAGCTTTCCCTCCTTTTCTGGCGTTTGAACGCCAATAGCATTCCTCTCTGGGCTCTTACTATCCTCAGAGGGATTTTGGATAGTGGTTTGGTTATCCTCTGTCAATTATTCCTTATTTGGATTTCTGCTACTTTGAGCAGTGTTATTCAATGTCTTCCCACTCCTCAGTTGAACTGCTTGACATTCTTCTGTTATCTGTTTAGATATCTGCTGTTTTGCTTGATTCAACTGCAGTTCTATGTTCTTGTTAGCAACTTTAGTTTCATGGAGCATCTCTTTAAATTCTACTAACTGTTCTGTCATCAGGAGCAATTGTTGATTAAGCTCAATCATCTGTTCTTGAGGATTAGGATCAGTGCTTACTGCCATGACTTCCCCTTTTGGAGAGAACTCATTGCTAGAGTACAAATATTCGTTTCTAGCAACAGTGTCTATGAGCTCTTGAGCCTCTTCAATTGTCTTCCTCATGTGTATAGATCCACCAGCTGAGTGGTCTAAAGACATCTGAGCTTTTTCTGTAAGCCCATAGTAGAAGATGTCTAATTGTACCCACTCTGAAAACATTTCAGAGGGGCATTTTCTTAGCATACCTCTATACCTCTCCCAGGCATTATAAAGGGATTCATTATCCTCTTGTTTAAAGCCTTGGATGTCCAACCTTAGCTGTGTTATCCTCTTTGGAGGGTAAAAGTGATTCAGGAATTTGTCTGATAACTGTTTCCATGTCCTTATGCTTGCTATAGGTTGGTTATTCAACCACCTCTTAGCTTGATCTTTTACAGCAAATGGAAACAGTAATAGTCTGTAGACATCCTGATCTACCTCTTTATCACGTACTGTGTCAGTAATTTGTAAGAACTGTGCCAGAAACTCAGTAGGCTCTTCCTGTGGAAGACCGAAATACTGGCAATTTTGCTGCACTATGATAATGAGTTGAGGATTTAGCTCAAAGCTGCTTGCTTTGATGGGAGGTGTACAGATGCTACTCCCATATGCAGCTGTAATGGGGTTAGCATATGATCCCAGAGTCCTTCTGGACTGTTCAATTCCACTTAGGTCCATGATGGATAAAGGGAAATGATATGGATTGCAAGTAGATAAAAATATATTTATATTTTTTTTTGAATTAACCGAAAAATAAAATAAAAACAAAAGGAAAATAAAATAAAAAATTTGAAAATTAAAAGAAAATAAGATCAAAACAAATTGAAAACTGAATCAATTAGTTAATTAAAAAGATTTTGAGATTAGCAATTAGAAAGATATGATTGAAAATTATTTTGAAAAAGATATGATTGAGAAGATATGATTGCAAATAAAAATGATTGAAAAGATATGATTTTGAAAATCTTTGACTAATTTAATGCAAAATTTCGAAAATTATGAGTAAAACAAGGAAAGGATATTTTTTTTTATTTTTAAATTTTAATGAGGAAAGAGAAAAACAACAGAACGACACTAAACATAGAAATTTTAGATCAAAACAAAGAGAACAAACAAGAAAACTTTGAATGTCAAGATGAACACCAATAACACTTTGAAGATCAAGATGAACACCAAGAACAAATTTTTTTGAAAAAAATTTTTAAGTGAATAAAATCACAAAAGACACCAAACTTAAAATTTTTAGAAAATCAAACACAAATTTTCGAAAACTTAAAGGAAAACATGAAGAAGACACCAAACTTAAAATATAAAACTAAACTCAAATAAAAGACTCTAAACCAACAAAAATAAAACAGTCCTAATCTAAGCAACAAGATAAGCCGTCAGTTGTCCAAACTCGAACAATCCCCGGCAACGGCGCCAAAAACTTGGTGCACGAAATTGCAATCACACTTTTTGCAACCCCGCACAACTAACCAGCAAGTGCACTGGGTCGTCCAAGTAATACCTTACGTGAGTAAGGGTCGATCCCACGGAGATTGTCGGCTTGAAGCAAGCTATGGTTATCTTGTAAATCTTAGTCAGGATATCAATAATTATCAAGTTTGATTGTGAAAAGTAAAAGAACATGAAATAAGTACTTGTTTTGCAGTAATGGGGAAAAGGTTGAGGTTTTGGAGATGCTCCATCCTTTGAATCTCTGCTTTCCTACTGTCTTCTTCTTCAAGCATGCAAGGCTCCTTCCATGGCAAGCTGTATGCAAGGGTTTCACCGTTGTCAGTGGCTACCTCCCATCCTCTCAGTGGAAATGTTCAACGCACCCTGTCACGGCACGGCTATCCATCTGTCGGTTCTAAATCAGGCCGGAATAGAATCCAGTGATTCTTTTGCGTCTGTCACTAACGCCTCGCCTTCAGGAGTTTGAAGCTCGTCACAGTCATTCAGTCATTGAATCCTACTCAGAATACCACAGACAAGGTTTAGACCTTCCGGATTCTCTTGAATGCCGCCATCAGTTCTAGCTTATACCACGAAGATTCTGATTAAAGAATCCAAGAGATATCTACTTAATCTAAGGTAGAACGGAGGTGGTTGTCAGGCACACGTTCATAGTTGAGAATGATGATGAGTGTCACGGATCATCACATTCATCCGGTTTAAGAACAAGTAATATCTTAGAATGGAAGCAAGCATGATTGAATGAAAAACAGTAGTAATTGCATTAATCCATCAAGACACAGCAGAGCTCCTCACCCCCAACCATGGGGTTTAGAGACTCATGCTGTGGAAGGTACACAAAGAAACGTGTAAAGTGTCATGAGGTACAGATACAATGTCAAAAGGTCCTATTAATAGTAAACTAGTAACCTAGGGTATACAGAAATGAGTAAATGAGGTAAAAATCCACTTCTGGGTCCACTTAGTGTGTGCTTGGGCTAAGCAATGAAGCATTTTCGTGTAGAGACCTTTTCTGGAGTTAAACGCCAGCTTTTATGCCAGTTTGGGCGTTTAACTCCAAGTTTTATGCCAGTTCCAGCGTTAAACGCTGGAAATTCTGAAG
Source organism: Arachis hypogaea (assembly GCF_003086295.3). Taxonomy (NCBI): domain Eukaryota; kingdom Viridiplantae; phylum Streptophyta; class Magnoliopsida; order Fabales; family Fabaceae; genus Arachis; species Arachis hypogaea. Next base: position 92,706,710 of record NC_092044.1, on the reverse strand, counting down.
CTGATTTGCTACGCCGGTTTGGGCCATCAAATCTCGGGAAAAGTATGGACTATTATACATTGCTGGAAAGCCCAGGATGTCTACTTTCCAATGCCGTTGAGAGCGCGGCAATTGGGCTTCTGTAGCTCCAGAAAATCCACTTCGAGTGCAGGGAGGTCAGAATCCAACAGCATCTGCAGTCCTTTTCAGTCTCTGAATCAGATTTTTGCTCAGGACCCTCAATTTCAGCCAGAAAATACCTGAAATCACAGAAAAACACACAAACTCATAGTAAAGTCCAGAAAAGTGAATTTTAACTAAAAACTAATAAAAATATACTAAAAACTAACTAGATCATACTAAAAACATACTAAAAACAATGCCAAAAAGCGTACAAATTATCCGCTCATCAATCAACAAGGCTGCTGCACAATTTGTTGGTTGCTACGATCAAGTTAGTCGAAACATAAGGAGTTGTTCGAACGTTGATGATATGAAGGAGTTAGCCTATAAACTTTTATTCCACAAATTATGGTAAAAAAATTCTCTTTTGAGAGGCATTGGAACATGCTTCCTTTGGAGCAAAAATGGAGAAGCCAACTACACACACAGAGTGGAGGCTCAAAGAGAACCATGGTTAGTGCAACTGGAGCATACTCATCCTCATCAAACCCAGAAATGCCCAAAGATTTTGCATTATACCATCAATTTCTCCAAAGAAATGCCCAACTTCGAAATAGGCAGCAACATAGACAATTTAAAGAGGACTTGATTGAACACATATGACAATTTCACAATGCTTGTCGTTAACTATAGAGTTTAATTATGTTTTTATTTGTATTAAGTAATTTTACAAATTAGTATAATCCCAAATTATATATTGCGTATTATTGTTATATACAAAAATTTAATATTCATATATTTTAATAGTGAATTATTTTTAAATTTATAAATTTAAATAATATTATTGAAAAAATAATTACATTAGTTTTAAGTATTTTAATTAATTAATTAAGTTGAACCACAACAGGGACTAAAGTTAGTTCCTCCTAATGGAGAAGAGAGAGATACTTTGAGTTCCTATTTACTGTTTATGACACAAAAGCTTATGTGGAGTTACTTTTTATGACAGGTAGGCCATGAATAGGGACTTGGATGAGTTTCCTACTGGAGATGGTCTTAATGGCTTCTGTGTATCTAAAGGGCTACGCATCCCTCTACACTGAATTCAATCGATTCGATAACCCTAGTTAACTCCTAAAAAAGTAGGCTAGCCTTATTCGGATCCATTAGAGTCGAGCTGCAGGGAAAGGAAATGCCACCGTTTGTAATTAGACTCCGCTAGTTTTGAGTTACTATGCTTTGGATTAATCGAATTTAATCAGTTTGATTCGTATAGAGAACCCTAAAATAAAGAAGCACAATTCCAACCCTCGTATATTCGAGCCTTCTTCTGTTTATATGTGTAACACCCTAATATTCAAATCCTTATGCTCGAGTCATAAGTCAATGATATTACGGTGGTACGACTCTCAGGTGGATTTTTAATATATAAACATAGGTAATTTCGAAAGGAGTATTAATCGAGAAGCCTGAAAAGAGTAGAAATAAAATCGCGAAGACGTATCACTCACGATTCGACAACGAAAAGATAAAACGTGAAGCCGAAAGCGATATATGGACAAGGCATAAAAGAGATTAAGAGATAGATAACAGATAGATATATATAACATAAGTAAATAGCCACTAGTCGCGACCCGCGAAGTTTAGGCCGGCTAGGGTACAGTATGAAAGTAGTTGACAACAGAACATCCTAATCTCTCCCAAAGGAAACATAAGAGCCTCTATAGGCAAGTTCCAAAAGAGTTCAACACATAATATAATATCTTCAAAACAAAGGTGGAGAGATTCTAAGCAAAACACAAAGTAGAGAAAATAAAGATCTACGCCGGCTCTCAGACGAACCATAGCTCACTTCTGAGCACCTGGACCTGTATCTGAAAAACAAGAGATATATACGGAATGAGAACCCCGGGCCCATGGGTTCCCAGTACGGTAAAAGTGCCAAATAAATACAATGCACTGCAATAAAAACTCACTAAGCATCCTAAACTCCTTTTCACCAAGTATCCAGCTTAGATTCTCACTAATCCATAAATAGGCATCTGTCGCAAGGAGATACTAAATCTAGTTCATGTTACACATGTTTCCCAACTCGCTGATTCTTCCACGAATCAGACTCAGAATCATAAGCAAAACCATCACCAGTTGTTCTGCCTCAACAACTCTATATCAATACATCATACCCTCGCCTGGAGCTAGTGAAATCACATCACTGCGTCTACCCAGGGGGCTCAAATTATCTCATTCAAAAATCATCATCATCATGCAATCGCATTATCAATTCATCTCATCAAGAACAGCCCTCAACATCCACCGACACCAACATAAGGGATCTCTCAGTTGTACAAACACAAGCAATACAGACAAGTAATACACAAATAAGGTACAAGTAGAACAAGTAGCACGTAATCAGGTAACATAGCATATATGATATAGAAATCCAAAACAAATAGGCAAACCCAAACAATTCAAACATATGAAAATGATGTATGCCTGCCCTATGGCTGATGATATCATCTGTCGGTTATATAGCCAACCCGACATGTCCTGGTAGCTAACCATTGGACAGAAACACCCCTTGCGGAGCAAGTAGGTTTGAGCTACAACCCCCTTGCTACTACCCGCTCAACCCAGAGCCAGTGGAACAACCACTACTGCGGCTACTACCCAGGCGAGTGTTTAAAAGCTCAACCTGGAGCGAGTGGATTCACCACTACTGCTGCTACTACCCAGGCGTCACAATCTCTGACCTGGAGCAAGTGGGATGAACCACAACCCTTGCTACTGCCCAGGTATCTTAAGCATTAACCCGGAGCAAGTGGGACGAACCACAACCCTTGCTACTGCCCAGGTATCTTAAACATTAACCCGGAGCAAGCGGGACGAACCACAACCCTTGCTACTGCCCAGGTATCTTAAACATTAACCCGGAGCAAGCGGGACGAACCACAACCCTTGCTACTGCCCAGGTATCTCAAACATATATTCATTCAATCTCAATTCATATTATCAATCCTCATTGTTATCAAAACTCAAACATTAACCTGGAGCAAGTGGGACGGACCCCAACCCTTACTACTACCCAGGTATCAGAGTTACATTCATTCAACACTCCATAATTAACTCATTTATCATAAACATCATTTTTCGCCTCATACCCGGAGCAAGTGGACAACGCCACTGCCTACTACCCGGGGTTACACATCACATTTCAACATCTTCCATTATTATCCATTCAACATATTCATTCATTAATCATATATGCAATTATTCTCAGCCATAATCAATAATGGCTTTGCCGTGACCCGGCAATAACTCAGCCATCCGGCTCATGGTCCAATCAAGAACCAGCCATTTATCAATAAATATAGCCCTTCGGCTCATGGCATACACGGTACTCCCACCGTCATCCTCCATATCTCATATAATCATCGTTGATCATCATTGATCATAACTTTTCCCCTTGCTTCACTCGCAAGTTACCACATCCCCTAGCTCCTTTCTCATTGCTAGGCATATCATAATGATTTAATACATAAGGGGTGAGATCGGAGGCTTAGAAGTATGAGATTTGGCTTTTAAAACTCAAAAATCAACTTTAGCATGAAAGCAGGGCCACGCCTACGCGTACTCCACGCGCACACGTGGATGGCCACAAAACTCATCGGCGCATACGCGCCATTCACGCGGACGCGCGGATTGAAAAATAGGTAACGACGCGTACGCGTCAGCCACGCGTACGCGTGGGTACATTTGCGCCCCAGGCACAAAACTGGCACAACTCTGGCACAACTCTCGGGAAAATGGCTGGGCATTGGGTGCAGCGCATCGACGCGCACGCACACACCATGCGCACGCGTGGATGGTGCCTTCTCGAAGAACGACGCGTACGCGCCAAGTGCGCCTACGCGTGGAGGGTCATTCTGCTAAAAAATTTCTAAGTTAAAAGCTGCAGAATTCACAGATTCAACCCCCAATCTTCCGACGGACATAACTTTCTCATTTTAAATCGTTTTTCACCCGTTCTTCGAACGGCATGGACATCTCGGATCCAATTTCATTTCTAAACAAGTTTGGCACAAAACGGAGATCCAGAGTCCAAGTTATGTCCCATCAAAATATGCCCAAAAATCATGTTTTTCATACAAAACCACAAAGTGCCATTTTCAAAACAAGCCATTTTCAACCCTTTTTAAAATCAACCAAAACATGCTAGTTTCAACCCTTTTTGAAACCAATCAAAATATACCAAAATCAACATCAAGCCTCCTCAACTCATACATTAACACTTTACCATGATTCACAAAACCGCCATATAACCATCTTTACCCATTTCAAACAAATGGCTAAATTACAAACATATCAACATGTCATACATCCTTCCTCCTCCCAATTTCCAACAATACTATTTCCAATCAACCATCATTATACATAATCAATATCATAATCACTATCACGTGGTTTCACCCACAAATCAACCTTAATCATTCCTCAAGCATATATCACAACATACACATCTCTCATGCATTATCATACCATCAAGGCATCAATAATCATACTCACATACATGACCACATAATATATCTCAACCAAAATCCAACATACTTCATCTATACAATTTCACCCAAAATTACCAATTTCCACACTTCAACTCCTCAAACCTCAATATTCAATAACTAACCCAATCATTCATATATTCATTATCTGAAATTCATCCAATCACTTGTGTCATCATACAATGCACACATCAACTTACCTTCCTTACCTCTTTCCGGCCTCCGGCCCAAAATTTACGGCCTCCGGCCCAATTTCACAATTTAAATGCATAAATCACAAATCAATACTCATTACCCAAAACATCAAATTTTCAATACAACAAGCATACAAGGCCACACAATTCTCAACCCAATCATTAATTCACATTACATACCAACTATGCTTATTAGCACCAACCATTTACACAATCCAAACTTAATCCTAGGGGCATCTAGCCTAGGAATTCTCATCACACCACACGGTACTTAAATGAAACTTAAACCGTACCTCTTGTAGCCAAATCAATTGAGCCTCTTCTTTGGAAGTCTCCACCAACCTTAGCCCTAAGCCTCACCAAAGCTCCTCAAGCAACACCAATCTCCCAATTGTGCACCAAAACCATCAAATGCACTAACAAAACCAATATCACATTCATACATCAACCTAGGGCTCATAAAGATGATAAATCACAAGGGTTTGAGCACTTCTTACCTCAGCCCATATGAAGTAGGGATAGAACCCACTTAGAATCCATGTTGGAGTATCCCTAAACACCCAAAATCACAAGATTTTAACACTAACTTCCCAAAAACGTGTAACAGTGGGGAATGGAATACTCACCACAAAACTTAGATAGAATTGTAGAAGATGAGAAGAGCGACGCGTGGCCGCAAACGGCTCGTCAATCGGAGCTCCGTAGCTCAAGTTATGGTGGTTTGAAGATCAAAGAGAGTTAGGTTTTCTCTCTTCTCTTCTCTCTTCTTAATTCAGCGCCCCAACCCTTCTTTTTAGGGTAAAATGAGCTGAAATGCTCATAACTAATGTTTATATATGTTGGGTCTTGGGCCCACTTAGGCCGGGTTCACTTATTTTTGTCCGTTGGCCCAATTTTGGACCAAAACCTTTAAGATTAGCGCTCTAAATCGCACTTCAAATATTTCTACCTCCCCTAATCATAATTCCTCATTTCTTAATCTTATTTACTCATAATCAATTTTCTCAGCTACAGTACCAGATAGGTCTCAGCCGGTACTGCCGGTCAAAATTCCACTGCGCGCTTTTACGCAGAAAACTATGTCTTCTGACTCGGAAAAATTCACTGAATCCAGATATCATATTTAAATCATCAAATTCCAATTGCCAAATCTTCCACCCATATTCGCTCCTATTTAACTTATTATTTAACTAATTTCAGTTAGACCGGGTATTACATTCTACCCTCATAACAGAAATTTTCGCCCTCGAAAATTCGATCTATCACTACGAGTACGCGAGCATAGTCTGCCTTTATATCAAACGTATAACAGTTCCAAGGTCCTTTTTACTCTGCGCGCTTCCGTTGCCGCGCTCTGATTTCTCTATTCCTGAGGGTCTCGGTCGTTCATTCAACGCCGACCAACAGCCTCGTTCCTTACTTTTACCGTCTCATCAACCCACACCCTATTAAATCTCAAATCATGTCATCAATAATATTGCCATCTTCGTTAATCATAGCCATCATCCCACATCACTATAATCAATCAAAGCTTTCTTCGTTTTTAGAATTCAATGAGTTTGGACTAACAAGCTGACAAACTCTTAAGAATCCACTTTCTTTTACTAATCTATAAAAGCTTTCGAGACACATCTCTTTTGTTGAAGTTACTCAGATCAAAAATCATTTTCAAAAATATAACCAACACTCCTTCAAATTCTTGAAAAAAAAATTCAACAGCACCTCCCCAAAAATTGGAGTTTACCACCCGTCATGAGTTCCCTCAAACCAATCTCAGTACCGCATCAGCATTGCAATTTAAGGGTTTCCAAACGATTCCTCTGAAATCGATCATTACAAATCTTGATCTAAATCCAAGGTCACCATGACCAGACATCATAGCACTCATCTCTCGAACACGACAACTTGCACTCAATCATCATCTAAATCCGACTATGCATCAATGATAATTTCCTCAAGTACCCAACCACAACTTAGCATGACTGGTATTTCAAATCAACGTTTCCAAATCCATCATTTAGGACCATTCCTTATCTATTTAAATCAAAGGAACTAAAAGTCATGGGTTCAATCCGTTTCACCAAAAATCCAAAAATTAACCAACTATATAACAAATACAACACATCATTCTTAACAGAAAATCATTTACATCAGAGGCATTTATCTATTTATATTAAGGCAAATCCTTACTCGGACCATCCGGTTTGCTTCTCAGTCTAATATTAAGCTCGACAGTCCCAGTTCTACTGTACATGCGGTATTATAAAATCACACACTGCCATTTAGGTCTGATTATTGCAATTACCTCAATCTTACTGCCGCAATCGGCCCGCATCCTGACTCTCTCCTTATTGGCAATTTCTTGATACATGCCCTGGTAACCCGCACTTGTAACATACGCCTGACCCCAATCGACACGGCCTATTTGGGTGATGACTTCCACACCTCTGACAGCTCGAAACAGCAGAAGCAGCCGCTGCCCGTTTTCCCTTACTGTTTCTTTGGGACTCCTCACTCGTCGCAAGGTCATTTCGCCTTTGAGGAAAACGTTGTGGGTATCCTCTTCTCTTAAACTCTTGACCCCTTGTTGGGTATTCTTGATTGTGCTCCCTGCGGTGGGACTCCCGACGGTCATTCTTTGCCTCAACAGCCTTCCTCACACATTCTTCAGCAATACGGCTCTTGTTCACAAGTTCAGAGAAGATCCTAATCTCCATCGGTCCAACGGAGCTCAGGATTTCACTTCGAAGTCCTCCCTCAAACTTAATACACTTCCATTCCTCAAAGTCTCCCGGAGCTCCCTGACACATGCGGAAAAACCTGAATAGCTCCTCAAATTTGTCTATATACTCAGATACGGACATAGCACCTTGCTTCAGCTGCAGTAACTTCAATTCCTTGGCTGTCCTTGCGGAATTTGGAAAGTACTTCTTATAGAATTCCACCTGGAAGGCATCCCAAGTGATAGGATCATTCCCCTGTTGCAGGAGACGTCGAGCCCCTTGCCACCAATGCGATGCTTCCCCCATGAGCAGATAGGTAGCAAATTCAACACGCTGCTCTTCAGGCACCAACTGCGCTTGCAGTGCTCGCTCCATGGCCTGAAACCAAGTATCAGCTTCAGTCGGATTGGTGGTTCCCTTGAACTTAGGTGGGTTAACCTTTAAGAAAGTTGCCAGTGTCATCGGGCCCTGAGCTACACTTCCGCAATTGCCATTATTGTTTATCTGTTGCCCAAGGGCCTCCGCAGTGGCCTACATAGCAGCAGCCATATTCTCCAACGCCGCCATAAGGTTTATCGGGCTATTCGAGTTGATTTCCGGTTCCTGTGTACTAGTACGATCTCTCTCACGTCCCCGACCGGGCCCACGAGGTGCCATCTGGTTCCTATACACACCAAACAATCGATATCAAGTTGATCAGTCTCAATATCGGAAGTATAGTGCTTCAAAGTACCAAAGGTACACTCATGGACTTCATGCTAGATGTATCAGTTAGATACCCTAACTAGCACAGGCACAAACTCAGAGTATGCATTGAAGCATAAGCAGTTCCATCCCTCAGGCTCATGAGGACAAACTGCTCTGATACCATAATGTAACACCCTAATATTCAAATCCTTATGCTCGAGTCATAAGTCAATGATATTACGGTGGTACGACTCTCAGGTGGATTTTTAATATATAAACATAGGTAATTTCGAAAGGAGTATTAATCGAGAAGCCTGAAAAGAGTAGAAATAAAATCGCGAAGACGTATCACTCACGATTCGACAACGAAAAGATAAAACGTGAAGCCGAAAGCGATATATGGACAAGGCATAAAAGAGATTAAGAGATAGATAACAGATAGATATATATAACATAAGTAAATAGCCACTAGTCGCGACCCGCGAAGTTTAGGCCGGCTAGGGTACAGTATGAAAGTAGTTGACAACAGAACATCCTAATCTCTCCCAAAGGAAACATAAGAGCCTCTATAGGCAAGTTCCAAAAGAGTTCAACACATAATATAATATCTTCAAAACAAAGGTGGAGAGATTCTAAGTAAAACACAAAGTAGAGAAAATAAAGATCTACGCCGGCTCTCAGACGAACCATAGCTCACTTCTGAGCACCTGGACCTGTATCTGAAAAACAAGAGATATATACGGAATGAGAACCCCGGGCCCATGGGTTCCCAGTACGGTAAAAGTGCCAAATAAATACAATGCACTGCAATAAAAACTCACTAAGCATCCTAAACTCCTTTTCACCAAGTATCCAGCTTAGATTCTCACTAATCCATAAATAGGCATCTGTCGCAAGGAGATACTAAATCTAGTTCATGTTACACATGTTTCCCAACTTGCTGATTCTTCCACGAATCAGACTCAGAATCATAAGCAAAACCATCACCAGTTGTTCTGCCTCAACAACTCTATATCAATACATCATACCCTCGCCTGGAGCTAGTGAAATCACATCACTGCGTCTACCCAGGGGGCTCAAATTATCTCATTCAAAAATCATCATCATCATGCAATCGCATTATCAATTCATCTCATCAAGAACAGCCCTCAACATCCACCGACACCAACATAAGGGATCTCTCAGTTGTACAAACACAAGCAATACAGACAAGTAATACACAAATAAGGTACAAGTAGAACAAGTAGCACGTAATCAGGTAACATAGCATATATGATATAGAAATCCAAAACAAATAGGCAAACCCAAACAATTCAAACATATGAAAATGATGTATGCCTGCCCTATGGCTGATGATATCATCTGTCGGTTATATAGCCAACCCGAAATGTCCTGGTAGCTAACCATTGGACAGAAACACCCCTTGCAGAGCAAGTAGGTTTGAGCTACAACCCCCTTGCTACTACCCGCTCAACCCAGAGCCAGTGGAACAACCACTACGGCGGCTACTACCCAGGCGGGTGTTTAAAAGCTCAACCTGGAGCGAGTGGATTCACCACTACTGCCGCTACTACCCAGGCGTCACAATCTCTGACCTGGAGCAAGTGGGACGAACCACAACCCTTGCTACTGCCCAGGTATCTTAAGCATTAACCCGGAGCAAGCGGGACGAACCACAACCCTTGCAACTGCCCAGGTATCTTAAACATTAACCCGGAGCAAGCGGGACGAACCACAACCCTTGCTACTGCCTAGGTATCTTAAACATTAACCCGGAGCAAGCGGGACGAACCATAACCCTTGCTACTGCCCAGGTATCTCAAACATATATTCATTCAATCTCAATTCATATTATCAATCCTCATTGTTATCAAAACTCAAACATTAACCTGGAGCAAGTGGGACGGACCCCAACCCTTACTACTACCCAGGTATCAGAGTTACATTCATTCAACACTCCATAATTAACTCATTTATCATAAACATCATTTTTCGCCTCATACCCGGAGCAAGTGGACAACGCCACTGCCTACTACCCGGGGTTACACATCACATTTCAACATCTTCCATTATTATCCATTCAACATATTCATTCATTAATCATATATGCAATTATTCTCAGCCATAATCAATAATGGCTTTGCCGTGACCCGGCAATAACTCAGCCATCCGGCTCATGGTCCAATCAAAAACCAGCCATTTATCAATAAATATAGCCCTTCGGCTCATGGCATACACGGTACTCCCACCGTCATCCTCCATATCTCATATAATCATCGTTGATCATCATTGATCATAACTTTTCCCCTTGCTTCACTCGCAAGTTACCACATCCCCTAGCTCCTTTCTCATTGCTAGGCATATCATAATGATTTAATACATAAGGGGTGAGATCGGAGGCTTAGAAGTATGAGATTTGGCTTTTAAAACTCAAAAATCAACTTTAGCATGAAAGCAGGGCCACGCGTACGCGTACTCCACGCGCACACGTGGATGGCCACAAAACTCATCGGCGCAAACGTGCCATTCACTCGGACGCGCGGATTGAAAAATAGATAACGACGCGTACGCGTCAGCCACGCATACGCGTGGGTACATTTGCGCCCCAGGCACAAAACTGGCACAACTCTGGCACAACTCTCGGGAAAATGGCTGGGCATTGGGTGCAGCGCATCGACGCGCACGCACACACCACGCGCACGCGTGGATGGTGCCTTCTCAAAGAACGACGCGTACGCGCCAAGTGCGCCTACGCGTGGAGGGTCATTCTGCTAAAAAATTTCTAAGTTAAAAGCTGCAGAATTCACAGATTCAACCCCCAATCTTCCGACGGACATAACTTTCTCATTTTAAATCGTTTTTCACCCGTTCTTCGAACGGCATGGACATCTCGGATGCAATTTCATTTCTAAACAAGTTTGGCACAAAACGGAGATCCAGAGTCCAAGTTATGTCCCATCAAATTATGCCCAAAAATCATGTTTTTCATACAAAACCACAAAGTGCCATTTTCAAAACAAGCCATTTTCAACCCTTTTTAAAATCAACCAAAACATGCTAGTTTCAACCCTTTTTGAAACCAATCAAAATATACCAAAATCAACATCAAGCCTCCTCAACTCATACATTAACACTTTACCATGATTCACAAAACCGCCATATAACCATCTTTACCCATTTCAAACAAATGGCTAAATTACAAACATATCAACATGTCATACATCCTTCCTCCTCCCAATTTCCAACAATACTATTTCCAATCAACCATCATTATACATAATCAATATCATAATCACTATCACGTGGTTTCACCCACAAATCAACCTTAATCATTCCTCAAGCATATATCACAACATACACATCTCTCATGCATTATCATACCATCAAGGCATCAATAATCATACTCACATACATGACCACATAATATATCTCAACCAAAATCCAACATACTTCATCTATACAATTTCACCCAAAATTACCAATTTCCACACTTCAACTCCTCAAACCTCAATATTCAATAACTAACCCAATCATTCATATATTCATTATCTGAAATTCATCCAATCACTTGTGTCATCATACAATGCACACATCAACTTACCTTCCTTACCTCTTTCCGGCCTCCGGCCCAAAATTTACGGCCTCCGGCCCAATTTCACAATTTAAATGCATAAATCATAAATCAATACTCATTACCCAAAACATCAAATTTTCAATACAACAAGCATACAAGGCCACACAATTCTCAACCCAATCATTAATTCACATTACATACCAACTATGCATATTAGCACCAACCATTTACACAATCCAAACTTAATCCTAGGGGCATCTAGCCTAGGAATTCTCATCACACCACACGGTACTTAAATGAAACTTAAACCGTACCTCTTGTAGCCAAATCAATTGAGCCTCTTCTTTGGAAGTCTCCACCAACCTTAGCCCTAAGCCTCACCAAAGCTCCTCAAGCAACACCAATCTCCCAATTGTGCACCAAAACCATCAAATGCACTAACATAACCAATATCACATTCATACATCAACCTAGGGCTCATAAAGATGATAAATCACAAGGGTTTGAGCACTTCTTACCTCAGCCCATATGAAGTAGGGATAGAACCCACTTAGAATCCATGTTGGAGTATCCCTAAACACCCAAAATCACAAGATTTCAACACTAACTTCCCAAAAACGTGTAACAGTGGGGAATGGAATACTCACCACAAAACTTAGATAGAATTGTAGAGGATGAGAAGAGCGACGCGTGGCCGCAAACGGCTCGTCAATCGGAGCTCCGTAGCTCAAGTTATGGTGGTTTGAAGATCAAAGAGAGTTAGGTTTTCTCTCTTCTCTTCTCTCTTCTTAATTCAGCGCCCCAACCCTTCTTTTTAGGGTAAAATGAGCTGAAATGCTCATAACTAATGTTTATATATGTTGGGTCTTGGGCCCACTTAGGCCGGGTTCACTTATTTTTGTCCGTTGGCCCAATTTTGGACCAAAACCTTTAAGATTAGCGCTCTAAATCGCACTTCAAATACTACCTCCCCTAATCATAATTCCTCATTTCTTAATCTTATTTACTCATAATCAATTTTCTCAGCTACAGTACCAGATAGGTCTCAGCCGGTACTGCCGGTCAAAATTCCACTGCGCGCTTTTACGCAGAAAACTATGTCTTCTGACTCGGAAAAATTCACTGAATCAAGATATCATATTTAAATCATCAAATTCCAATTGCCAAATCTTCCACCCATATTCGCTCCTATTTAACTTATTATTTAACTAATTTCGGTTAGACCGGGTATTACATTCTACCCTCATAACAGAAATTTTTGCCCTCGAAAATTCCATCTATCACTACGAGTACGCGAGCATAGTCTGCCTTTATATCAAACGTATAACAGTTCCAAGGTCCTTTTACTCTGCGCGCTTCCGTTGCCGCGCTCTGATTTCTCTATTCCTGAGGGTCTCGGTCGTTCATTCAACGCCGACCAACAGCCTCGTTCCTTACTTTTACCGTCTCATCAACCCACACCCTATTAAATCTCAAATCATGTCATCAATAATATTGCCATCTTCATTAATCATAGCCATCATCCCACATCACTATAATCAATCAAAGCTTTCTTCGTTTTTAGAATTCAATGAGTTTGGACTAACAAGCTGACAAACTCTTAAGAATCCACTTTCTTTTACTAATCTATAAAAGCTTTCGAGACACATCTCTTTTGTTGAAGTTACTCAGATCAAAAATCATTTTCAAAAATATAACCAACACTCCTTCAAATTCTTGAAAAAAAATTCAACAGCACCTCCCCAAAAATTGGAGTTTACCACCCGTCATGAGTTCCCTCAAACCAATCTCAGTACCGCATCAGCATTGCAATTTAAGGGTTTCCAAATGATTCCTCTGAAATCGATCATTACAAATCTTGATCTAAATCCAAGGTCACCATGACCAGACATCATAGCACTCATCTCTCGAACACGACAACTTGCACTCAATCATCATCTAAATCCGACTATGCATCAATGATAATTTCCTCAAGTACCCAACCACAACTTAGCATGACTGGTATTTCAAATCAACGTTTCCAAATCCATCATTTAGGACCATTCCTTATCTATTTAAATCAAAGGAACTAAAAGTCATGGGTTCAATCCGTTTCACCAAAAATCCAAAAATTAACCAACTATATAACAAATACAACACATCATTCTTAACAGAAAATCATTTACATCAGAGGCATTTATCTATTTATATTAAGGCAAATCCTTACTCGGACCATCCGGTTTGCTTCTCAGTCTAATATTAAGCTCGACAGTCCCAGTTCTACTATACATGCGGTATTATAAAATCACACACTGCCATTTAGGTCTGATTATTGCAATTACCTCAATCTTACTGCCGCAATCGGCCCGCATCCTGACTCTCTCCTTATTGGCAATTTCTTGATACATGCCCTGGTAACCCGCACTTGTAACATACGCCTGACCCCAATCGGCACGGCCTATTTGGGTGATGACTTCCACACCTCTGACAGCTCGAAACAGCAGAAGCAGCCGCTGCCCGTTTTCCCTTACTGTTTCTTTGGGACTCCTCACTCGTCGCAAGGTCATTTCGCCTTTGAGGAAAACGTTGTGGGTATCCTCTTCTCTTAAACTCTTGACCCCTTGTTGGGTATTCTTGATTGTGCTCCCTGCGGTGGGACTCCCGACGGTCATTCTTTGCCTCAACAGCCTTCCTCACACATTCTTCAGCAATACGGCTCTTGTTCACAAGTTCAGAGAAGATCCTAATCTCCATTGGTCCAACGGAGCTCAGGATTTCACTTCGAAGTCCTCCCTCAAACTTAATACACTTCCATTCCTCAAAGTCTCCCGGAGCTCCCTGACACATGCGGGAAAACCTGAATAGCTCCTCAAATTTGTCTGTATACTCAGATACGGACATAGCACCTTGCTTCAGCTGCAGTAACTCCAATTCCTTGGCTGTCCTGGCGGAATTTGGAAAGTACTTCTTATAGAATTCCACCTGGAAGGCATCCCAAGTGATAGGATCATTCCCCTGTTACAGGAGACGTCGAGCCCCTTGCCACCAATGCGATGCTTCCCCCATGAGCAGATAGGTAGCAAATTCAACACGCTGCTCTTCAGGCACCAACTGCGCTTGCAGTGCTCGCTCCATGGCCTGAAACCAAGTATCAGCTTCAGTCGGATTGGTGGTTCCCTTGAACTTAGGTGGGTTAACCTTTAAGAAAGTTGCCAGTGTCATCAGGCCCTGAGCTACACTTCCGCAATTGCCATTATTGTTTATCTGTTGCCCAAGGGCCTCCGCAGTGGCCTGCATAGCAGCAGCCATATTCTCCAACGCCGCCATAAGGTTTATCGGGCAATTCGAGTTGATTTCCGGTTCCTGTGTACTAGTACGATCTCTCTCACGTCCCCGACCGGGTCCACGAGGCGCCATCTGGTTCCTATACACACCAAACAATCGATATCAAGTTGATCAGTCTCAATATCGGAAGTATAGTGCTTCAAAGTACCAAAGGTACACTCATGGACTTCATGCTAGATGTATCAGTTAGATACCCTAACTAGCACAGGCACAAACTCAGAGTATGCATTGAAGCATAAGCAGTTCCATCCCTCAGGCTCACGAGGACGAACTGCTCTGATACCATAATGTAACACCCTAATATTCAAATCCTTATGCTCGAGTCATAAGTCAATGATATTACGGTGGTACGACTCTCAGGTGGATTTTTAATATATAAACATAGGTAATTTCGAAAGGAATATTAATCGAGAAGCCTGAAAAGAGTAGAAATAAAATCGCGAAGACGTATCACTCACGATTCGACAACGAAAAGATAAAACGTGAAGCCGAAAGCGATATATGGACAAGGCATAAAAGAGATTAAGAGATAGATAATAGATAGATATATATAACATAAGTAAATAGCCACTAGTCGCGACCCGCGAAGTTTAGGCCGGCTAGGGTACAGTATGAAAGTAGTTGACAACAGAACATCCTAATCTCTCCCAAAGGAAACATAAGAGCCTCTATAGGCAAGTTCCAAAAGAGTTCAACACATAATATAATATCTTCAAAACAAAGGTGGAGAGATTCTAAGCAAAACACAAAGTAGAGAAATAAAGATCTTCGCCGGTCTCAGACGAACCACAGCTCACTTCTGAGCACCTGGACCTGTATCTGAAAAACAAGAGATATATACGGAATGAGAACCCCGGGCCATGGGTTCCAGTACGGTAAGTGCCAAATAATACAATGCACTGCAATAAAAACTCACTAAGCATCCTAAACTCCTTTTCACCAAGTATCCAGCTTAGATCTCACTAATCCATAAATAGGCATCTGTCGAAAGGAGATACTAAATCTAGTTCATGTTACACATGTTCCCAACTCCTGATTCTCCACGAATCAACTCAGAATCATAAGCAAAACCATCACCAGTTGTTCTGCCTCAGCAACTCTATATCAATACATCATACCCTCGCCTGGAGCTAGTGAATCACATCATTGCGTCTACCAGGGGCTCAAATTATCTCATTCAAAATCATCATCATCATGCATCGCATTATCAATTCATCTCATCAAGAACAGCCTCAACATCCACCGACACCAACATAAGGGATCTCTCAGTTGTACAAACACAAGCAATACAAACAAGTAATAACAAATAAGGTACAAGTAGAACAAGTAGCACGAATCAGGTAACATAGCATATATGATATAGAAATCCAAAACAAATAGGCAAACCCAAACAATTCAAACATATGAAAATGATGTATGCCTACCCTATGGCTGATGATATCATCTGTCGGTTATATAGCCAACCGACATGTCCTGGTAGCTACCATTGGACAGAAACACCCCTTGCGGAGCAAGTAGTTTGAGCTACAACCCCTTGCTACTACCCGCTCAACCCAGAGCAGTGGAACAACCACTACTGCGGCTACTACCCAGGCGGGTGTTTAAAAGCTCAACCTGGAGCGAGTGGATCACACTACTGCCGCTACTACCCAGGCGTCAAATTCTGACTGGAG